>NC_057797.1:560268382-560568382 GCF_018294505.1 Triticum aestivum | reverse complement strand
ACAAACATATGATAGACCCCATATCATATCATGTGTCTGTTGGAAAGATATCTACAAGATACTTGAATTCCCACTTATAAACTCCCGAAACTTTTTGGTTATGCAATCAGGTGTTGGGGATACAGGGGAAGCATAATATCTCACCCAAACTAACAATCCCTACATCCAGCTGTATCCATCCTTCAACAGATTACCAAGAAACCTTCGGAAATCATTTACCTCAACCTTCCAAAAGCATCCGTTATATGAGTTATGGCAATACTCTCGAACTCCCGCCCCAATACTGAGTGGCGTCGAGGCTATCTCACCAACAACTGCATAAAAGAGATTTTCGATGTCGGCGAAACCGAGGTATACCAGAACTGCAATGATAAAATTGGGACGACAACACCTCCGAGCTCAACTCCCCGGGACACTGCCACAACCCCTAAATGTCAGGAGGCACCAAGAACAATGTTCTCGTCACAAAACCATCGGAACGATTCCAAGATACCCGCGTGATCCTAAAAAAAATTCCATGAAATTTGAGGAGAGAATAGTCAAAACTCTACGTCAGGAGGCCTCACCAGAGCGACGAAGGGAATGAGGAGTAGAAAGAATCCTACTCTCCGATATATATAATCCTAAGACTCAAAACATTTTGTTTTAGACTCAACAACGTCAGCGATTCGATCAAGCAGGGGGCTCCTAAGTCGGGGATGGCTCTGATTACCAACTTGTAACACCCACGATGCGGCTATATCTCCCACGTGTCGGGGCATGACTTAGAGGCATAGCCGCATGGTAGGTTTGTCGCAAGAGGGGTAATCTTCACACAATCCCATGTACTGAATAAGAGAGGGATACAGAGTTGGCTTACAATTGCCACTTCACACAAATACAAGTTAAACATACATCATCCAGAGTACAATCAAGGTCCGACTACGGAACCAAAATAAAAGAAAACAACCCCAAATGCTAGATCCCCGATCATCCCAACTGGGCTCCACTACTGATCAAAAGGAAATGAAACAAAACAATGACAAAGATCTTCATCGAGCTCCCACTTGAGCTGGGTTGCGTCACCTACACTTCATCGGCACCTGCAACTATTTCGAAGTATCTGTGAGCCACGAGGACTCAGCAATCTCACACCCACGAGATCAAGACTATTTAAGCTTATGGGTAGGGAAAGGTAGTGAGGTGGAGCTGCAACAAGCATTAAGCATATATGGTGGCTAACATACGCAAATAAGAGCGAGAAGAGAAGCAACGCGGCGGTCATGAACTAGAAGTGATCAAGAAGTGATCCTGTAACTACTTATGTTCAAGCATAACACAAGAACCGTGTTCACTTCCCGGACGCCGCCGAGAAGAGACCATCACGGCTACACATGCGGTTGATGCATTTTAATTAAGTTAAGTGTCAAGTTCTCTACAACCGGATATTAACAAATTCCCATCTACCCATAACCGCAGGCATGACTTTCGAAAGTTCAAAACCCTACAGGGCTGTCCCAACTTAGCCCATAACAAGCTCTCACGGTCAACGAAGGATATTCCTTCTCCCGGGAAGGCCCTACCAGTCTCGGAATCCCGGTTACAAGACATTTCGATAATGGTTAAACAAGACCAGCAAAGCCGCCCGAGTGTGCCGACAAATCCCGATAGGAGCTGCACATATCTCGTTCTCAGGGCACACCGGATTGTCCAAACTTCCGGTAGGCCAGCCCAGAGTTGCCCCTGGTGGCCACCGACGGCTGACAGGTTGGACCAACACTCAGAGGAGCACTGGACCGGGGGTTTAAAATAAAGATGACCCTTGAGTCTGCAGAACCAAAGGGAAAAAGGCTTAGGTGGCAAATGTTAAAACCAAGGTTAGGCCTTGCTGGAGGAGTTTTATTCAAAGCGAACTGTCAAGGGGTTCCCATAACACCCAACCGCGTAAGGAACACAATATCAAGCAACATAAGACCGGTATGACGGAAACTAGGGCGGCAAGAGTGGAACAAAACACCAGGTATAAGGCTGAGCCTTCCACCCTTTACCAAGTATATAGATGCATTAATTAAAAGAAGAGATATTGTGATATCCCAACATATCCATGTTCCAACATGGAACAAACTTCATCTTCACCTGCAACTAGCAACGCTATAAGAGGGGCTGAGAAAAAGAAGTAACATAGCCAAACAAGGGTTTGCTAGGAAAGGTGGGTTAGAGGCTTGACATGGCAATATGGGAGGCATGATATAGCAAGTGGTAGGTAGCACGACATAGCAATAGAGCGAACAACTAGCAAGCAAATATAGAAGTGATTTCGAGGGTATGGTCATCTTGCCTGAAATCCTGCAAGGAAGAAGAACGAGTCCATGAAGAAGACAAACGGGCGTAGCCGATCGGATCCTCACAACTCCGGAACAAAACCGAAGCTACCGAGGGAGGCAACCCGGAAAGAAGCAAACACCATAGTAAACAATCACCACATAACCATGGCATGATGCGCAACGAAGTATAATGCATGTCCGGTTTAAAAATGCATGACATGGCAAAGAGCATCAAACAAAACTACAAATTAAGTGGAGGTCAATATGCAACGAGTTGCATATTGAAGAAACACCACATTTAATTATTTAGTTCTCTCTCGTTTAACTAGTCAACAAAATTAAATGTTGTTTAAACATGGCAAGAGGTGAAGCATAGGAAAACTACACGGTTAGGCATTTTAAATGAGGCCTAAAACATCAAACAACAATTCTGGTAGATCCTCATGTGCATTAGCAATTTAATGCAACAACAATTTAAACATTTTAAAGTTTTATCATGATACAGATAACATGTGCAAGTTTTATGCAATTTTTATTAAAAGTTGACATGAGCATTTGTCATCGTGGCGGAAACAGAAGGGGTGCCACAGCAACGATAATGAAAACGGTGCCACGGTAACATTTCGGTTACGGTAACTCAATCGAGATACCGATGCAAAGGAGAAGTGTGCGGATGCGTGCAAAAGACGGTGGGGCGCTCCCAGATACCGAGTGTCCCATGAGTCGATGGCATGGAAGCGAGAGACACTACGGACACGGTGCAGATAAAGGGTGCATCTCATACAACACAAGCAATCGTTCTCGGACGGTCGTTTAGGGGTTATACCTTCGAAGCGTGCGTTCTCGGACGGTTCAGGTTCGATGGGATGTCGACGGAAGTAGACGTTCATGGGTCGTAGTGGGAAGTAGTCGTACTCGCGAACTTGTCAGATCCACGGCGAGGATAGTCGTTCACGGCGCGTGTGCCCCGTGGTTCTTCAGACAACTGTAGTTGTTCACGGTTCGTAGACGGACTTGACGGGTCCAAGGTCTTCAGCCATCGTGGTACTTGGCGCAACACCGTGTAGTCGTACATTTGAAGAGGAACTTGGTCATCAGAAGGTGTACTTGGCGAACAATGGTCGTCGTGGTACTCGTCGGTCCACGAATTCGTTCTCGTAGGTCTTGGCGTTTTGTTCGGTACTCGTTCGGGCATCCGTGTGGTCTTGTCGGTGGTGTACTTGCTGAAATTCCATGGAGGCGGTCTTGGTAGGCAACGAGCAGCGACGCGGTGTACCGACGCAGCAACGCAGGCGGGTGCTCGAGCAGGACTTGGCGCCGGTCGTCGTCCTCGCGTTCTCACATGACAAAAGTAGGGGACGGAAGGAAAAGCACGGGCAGGAAGAAGGCCATGGCAAGGAGAAGGGCGCGATGGGGTGGCCTGGAGGTCAAGGAGGCAGACGGGTTCGCGGGAAGAACTGGCGCGGGGAGCTCCTCTCTGGTGCACGAGCGAGGAGGGAGAGAGATGGGGAACGGGCATGGAGTCTCGCTGGACGCGACTTGCAGGCGGCTGCGGGGTCGACGAGGTCGGTAGGGAGGCCTCGCTGGTGGCCGGTCGGCGGTGAGGCAAGCAACAAAGCAGGCGGGAGGTGCATCCATGGGGAACGACGTGAGAAGGAGGTCGATGATGGAAGGTCATGGCACCATGGGGAAGGAGGCGCAGAGGCGGTGGTGCCATGGAGGTGCTGGTCGCCGGCAGGGGCGGTTGGAGGTAGCAGCGAGGCGTGGCGCTACGGGGTAAGAGAGAGAGAGCGAGAGGAGGGAGGAGCGAGGCAGCGGAGATGGGATCGAGGGAGCAGCAGCAGCGCTCGCTGTCTCTGGCGGCGCGAGGGAGAGATCGATGGGAGAGGGAGAGAGCGATGCAGGAGTAGGTGGCAGGCACGGGAACGAGAGGGATAGGCTAGGGTTCGGTCGGGCCTTGCTGGAGTTTGTGAGGCCCAGGTGGGCAGCGGGGAAGGATGGGCCTAGTGGAGAGGGAGGGCTGCGCCTAGGGAGGCCGCCGGCTGGGCCTTAGGCCAATTTGGTGGGCTGCGTTCTCTCCTCTCTACACTCTCTTCCCGAGAAAAAAACAGCACATAGATAAGAAAGAAAAGAAAGGGAGGATAGGGGAAGGAGTTGGACACGCGGATAATTTTTCCGGACTCACAAAAATGTGCTTGTTCCGAGAAAATAGAAAAAGGCCAAGATTGCAAAGTTTAAATTCAAACTCATTTGAATTTAAACAAAAGGTTTGAACTAGGACTAGGGTTATGAAGTGCCTAGAAAATGATGAGGATTTTTGGAGGAACCTCGATAAAAGGAGAAGGAGTTGTCGGCAAGGTTTTGAAGTCGAACTTGAAATAGAAAAGACATGGGGAATATTTGCAAGTGTGTTAGAATATTTATTATAGCTCCCTAATATATTGGGACGATATGTTATATAGAGAAATCACCATGTGAGTTCCCTCAATTTAAATGGATCGAAGATCCATATGATTTGGTTGTTGAGAAAAAGATGGCATGATGACATGATGCAATGCAAATGATGCAAATAAGAAGGCAACGAACCAAACAAATCACACGATGAAACTTGGAAACCATTGTAGGCATCTGAAGCTCCGGTCTTGGGGCGTTACATGAAGTAACAGTAACAGTGTCGAAGGTAATAATAGCAGTTTTGTAGCAATCGGAATAATGGCAATGGAAAAGTAACTGAGCAAGGATCAATATGTGAAAAGCTTGTAGGCAATGGATCCATGATGAATAATTATGTCGGATGTCATTCATCATGCAACGCTTATAACATAGGGTGACACAGAACTAGCTCCAATTCATCAATATAATGTAGGCATGTATTCCGAATATAATATCTTAGAACATAGTGGATACTAGGGATCAAACCCTAACAAAACTAACTCGATTACATGGTAAATCTCATCCAATCCATCACGGTCCAGCAAGCCTACGGTGGAATTACTCACGCACGGCGGTGAGCATCATGAAATTGGTGATGGAGGATGGTTGCTGATGACAATGGCGATGGATTCCCCTCTCCGGAGCCTAAAACGGACTCCAGATCTACCCTCCCAAGGAAGAACATGAAGGAAATATGCCCTAGAGGCAATAATAAAGTTGTTATTTATATTTCCTTATATCATGATAAATGTTTATTATTCATGCTAGAATTGTATTAACCAGAAACTTAGTACATGTGTGAATACATAGACAAACAAAGTGTCCCTAATATGCCTCTACTTGACTAGCTCGTTAATCAAAGATGGTTAAGTTTCCTAACCATAGACATGTGTTGTCATTTGATGATCGGGATCACATCATTAGAGAATGATGTGATGGACAAGACCCACCCGTTAGCTTACCATAATGATCGTTTAGTTTTATTGCTATTTCTTTCTTCATGACTTATACATGTTCCTCTGACTATGAGATTATGCAACTCCCGAATACTGGAGGAACACCTTGTGTTCTATCAAACGTCACAACATAACCGGGTGATTATAAAGATGCTCTACAAGTGTCTCTGATGGTGTTTGTTGAGTTGGCATAGATCTAGATTAGGATTTGTCACTCCGTGTATCGGAGAGGTATCTCTGGGCCCTCTCGGTAATGCACATCACTATGAGCCTTGCAAGCAATGTGACTAATGAGTTAGTTACGGGATGATGCATTACAGAACGAGTAAAGAGACTTGCCGGTAACAAGATTGAACTAGGTATGAAGATACGGACGATCGAATCTCGGGCAAGTAACATACCGAAGACAAAGGGAACAATGTATGTTGTTATGCGGTTTGACCGATAAAGATCTTCGTAGAATTTGTAGGAACCAATATGAGCATCCAGGTTCCGCTATTGGTTATTGACCGGAGATGTGTCTCGGTCATGTCTACATAATTCTCAAACCCGTAGGGTCCGCACGCTTAACGTTTGATGACAATTTATATTATGAGTTATGTGATTTGATGAGCGAAGTTTGTTCAGAGTCCCGGATGATATCACGGACATGACGAGGAGTCTCGAAATAGTCGAGAGGTAAAGATCGATATATTGGAAGGTTATAGACACCGGAATGGTTCCGAAGTGTTTTGGGTATTTTTCGGAGTACCGAGAGGTTACGGAACCCCCCGGGGAAGTAGTGGGCCTTAATGGGCTTTAGTGGAAAGGAGAGAAGGGCCTCAAGGGGTGGCGGCACGCCGCCCCCATGGTTGGTCCGAATTGGACTAGGAAGGGACGGTGCCCCCCTCTTTCCTTATCCCCTCTTCCTCCTTCCCTCCTCCTTGTTGGAATAGGAAAGGGGGGGGGGCGAATCCTACTTGGACCGGGAGTCCAAGTAGGACTCCCCCCTTTGGTGCGCCCCCTTGGGCCGGCCTCCTCTTCCCCCCTCCTTTATATACGTGGGAGGGGGCACCCCAAAGACACACCAAGTCTTCTCTTAGCCGTGTGTGATGCCCCCTCCACAGTTACACACACTACTGCAGGATGCTGCTAACGCGACACTATGATCAGAGACCCTTCGAGAAACTGTGTGCGATGCAATAATCATAAACGTTGGTGTATGAAAACCGTCAAAAACTTATACTTGATATACATGTTATTGATGTGTATTTTACTAGTGTTGATAGTAACCCCATGGTATTCGATACCGGTTCAATTCCTATGATTAGTAACTCAAAACAGGAGTTGCAAAACGAACAGAGACTAGTTAAGGGCGAGGTGACAATGTGTGTTGGAAGTGATTCCAAGGTTGATACGATCGCCATCGCACACTCCCTCTATCTTCAAGATTAGTGTTGGACCTAAATAAATGTTATTTGGTGTTTGCGTTGAGCATAAATATGATTGGGTTATGTTTATTGCCATACGGTTATTCATTTAAGTCAGAGAATAATTGTTGTTCTGTTTACATGAATAAAACCTTCTATGGTCATACACTCAATGTGAATGGTTTATTGAATCTTGATCGTAGTGATACACATATTCATAATATTGAAGCCAAAAGATGTAAGGTTAATAACGATAGTGCAACTTATTTGTGGCACTGCCGTTTAGGTCATATTGGTGTAAAGCGCATGAAGAAACTCCATGCTTATGGGCTTTTGGAATCATTTGATGCTTGCGAACCATGCCTCATGGGCAAGATGACTAAGACTCCGTTCTCCGAAACAATGGAGTGAGCAACCGACTTATTGGAAATAATACATACTGATGTATGCGGCCCAATGAGTGTTGAGGCTTGCGGCGGGTATCGTTATTTTCCGACCTTCACAGATGATTTGAGCAGATATAAGTATATCTACTTAATGAAACACAAGTCTGAAACATTTGAAAAGTTCAAAAAATTCAGAGTGAAGTGGAACATCATCGTAACAAGAAAATAAAGTTTCTACGATCTGATCGCGGAGGCGAATATTTGAGTTACGAGTTTGGCCTTCATTTAAAACAATGTGGAATAGTTTCACAACTCACGCCACCTGGAACACCACAGCGTAATGGTGTGTCCAAACGTCGTAACCGTACTTTATTAGATATGGTGCGATCTATGATGTCTCTTACCGATTTACCACTATCATTTTGGGGTTATGCATTAGAAGCTGCATTCATGTTAAATAGGGCACCATCTAAATCCATTGAGACGACACCGTATGAACTGTGGTTTGGCAAGAAACGTAAGCTGTCGTTTCTTAAAAAATTGTGCTGTGATGCTTATGTGAAAAAGCTTCAACATGGTAAGCTCGAACCCAAATTGGAGAAATGTGTCTTCATAGGATACCCAAAGGAGAATGTTGGATACACCTTCTATCACAGATCCAAAGGCAAGATATTTGTTGCTAAGAATGGATCCTTTCTAGAGAAGGAGTTTCTCTCGAAAGAAGTGAGTGGGAGGAAAGTAGAACTTGATAAGGTGATTGTACCTTCTCCCGAATTGGAAAGTAGTTCATCACATAAATCAGTTCCAGTGATTCCCACACCAATTAGTGAGGAAGCTAATGATGTTGATCATGAAACTCCAGATCAGGTTACTACCGAAATGTGACGCCCCAGATTCAATCGTACACTAATCATACACGCAAACGTGTACGATCAAGATCAGGGACTCACGGGAAGATATCACAACACAACTCTACAAATAAAATAAGTCATACAAGCATCATATTACAAGCCAGGGGCCTCGAGGGCTCGAATACATGAGCTCGATCATAGATGAGTCAGCGGAAGCAACAATATCTGAGTACAGACATAAGTTAAACAAGTTTGCCTTAAGAAGGCTAGCACAAACTGGGATACAGATCGAAAGAGGTGCATGCCTCCTGCCTGGGATCCTCCTAACTACTCCTGGTCGTCGTCAGCAGGCTGCACGTAGTAGTAGGCACCTCCGGTGTAGGAGGAGTCGTCGTCAACGGTGGCGTCTAGATCCAGGACTCCAACATCTGGTTGCGACAACCAGAAAGAAAGAAAAAGGGGGAAAAGGGGGGAAGAAAGCAACCGTGAGTACTCATCCAAAGTACTCGCAAGCAAGGAGCTACACTACATATGCATGGGTATATGTGTAAAGGGCCATATCGGTGGACTGAACTGCAGAATGCCAGAATAAGAGGGGGAAAGCTAGTCCTATCGAAGACTACGCTTCTGGCAGCCTCCGTCTTGCAGCATGTAGAAGAGAGTAGACTGAAGTCCTCCAAGTAGAATCGTGTAGCATAATCCTAACCGATGATCCTCCCCTCGTCGCCCTGTGAGAGAGCAACCACTGGTTGTATCTGGCACTTGGAAGGGTGTATTTTATTAAGTATCCGGTTCTAGTTATCATAAGGTCAAGGTACAACTCCAAGTCGTCCTGTTACCAAAGATCACAGCTATTCGAATAGATTAACTTCCCTGCAGGGGTGCACCACATAACCCAACACGCTCGATCCCATTTGGCTGGACACACTTTGCTGGGTCATGCCCGGCCTTAGAAGATCAACACGTCGCATCCCTACCTAGGCACAACAGAGAGGTCAGCACGCTGGTCTAAATCCTATGGCGCAGGGGTCTGGGCCCATCGCCCATTGCACACCTGCACATTGCGTACGCGGCCGATGACCAGACCTAGCCTCCCTTATAAAAGAGTAGGCGTTCCAGTCCAACCCGGCGCGCGCCGCTCAGTTGCTGACGTCACGAAGGCTTCGGCTGATACCACGACGTCGAGTGCCCATAACTGTCCCCGCGTAGATGGTTAGTGCGTATAGGCCAGTAGCCAGACTCAGATCAAATACCAAGATCTCGTTAAATGTGTTATCTTGAAATAATCACGAACGCCGACCAGGGCCAGGCCCACCTCTCTCCTAGGTGGTCTCAACCTACCCTATCGCTTCGCCACAAAGATCCACTCAGAGGGCCGTCGGGACAAACGTCCTTTCGGACCCAATCCGTGAATCACTCGCGGGTACTCCTACGAGCCGACCCGTCTTTAGTCACCACAAGTATCTTATATTATGTATATGTACATACCCGTGATCAACTCCCGAGTGATCACGACCCGATAGTATAGCATGGCAGACGGACAAGAATGTATGGCCACTGATGATAAACTAGCATCCTATACTAAGCATTAGGATTGCAGGTAAAGGTAACAACAGTAGTAGCAAGGACAGGCTATGCATCAGGATAGGATTAACGGAAAGCAGTAACATGCTACGCTACTCTAATGCAAGCAGTATAGAGAGTAGAGTAGGCGATATCTGGTGATCAAGGGGGGGGGCTTGCCTGGTTGCTCTGGCAAGAGAGAGGGGACGTCAACACCGTAGTCGTACTAGGTAGCAGCGGCGTCGGTCTCGGTGTCTAGCGAGAGAAGAGGGGGGAGAAACAATAAATATAATGCAAACAAATGCATGACGATGCGTGACATGGCAAAGCGTAAAGCTAGGTGTGCCCTAACGCGGTACGAGGTGGTACCGGTGAAGGGGGAAACATTCGGGAAATTATCCCCGGTGTTTCGCGTTTTCGGACAGATGAACCGGAGGGGGGAAAGTTGCATGTTTGCTATTCTAGGGATGCGTGGTGGACGAACGGGCTGCGTATCCGGGTTCGTCTTGTCGTTCTGAGCAACTTTCATGTACAAAGTTTTTCTATCCGAGCTACGGTTTAAAAGATATGATTTTCTAAAGATTTTATTAATTTCTGGAATGTAATTTATTATTTAAATTAATTCTAAATTGGATTTATGACATCAGCATGATGTCATGCTGACGTCAGCAGTCAATAGGGGTTGACTGGTCAACCTGACCAGTGGGTCCCACTGGTGAGTGACATATTTTAATTAAACAAATTAATTAACCTAATTAGTATTAATTAAGGGGGGTGGGCCCACTTTCATACACTGTTAGTTAATTAACAGTAGTTAATTAGGTTAATTAGCCATTAGATTAATTAATCTTAATTAGTTAATTTAATCAGAATTAATTAAGTTAATTAATTATTTTTATTATTTTATTTTTATTATATTTTTTTCATCTTTTTTTATCAGAAACGTTCTTTGGGCGGGGCCCATGTGTCATAGGCCTAGGCCATTGCGGGCACGGGCGCTGTGGCGCTGCGGGGCACCCGAACTGGTCGTGGCCAGTCGGGGCCACGGCGAGCGGAGACGAGGCACGTCGAGGCACGGGCCATGGGGCGCCGGTCGGGGAGCGGACTGGGCGGCGCGACGGAGCCGTGGCAGAAGACGGGGCTGCCACGGGGAAGGGCGGCAGCGGCTGCGACTGGTGCAAGCGCGCGGCCGAGCCCACAGCGGGCAGCAGCGGCGAGCGGGGGGGGGGCGAGGGGGGAGGCGGACAGGGGCAGTGGTAGCGGGCGTGCACGTGGTGGCGAACGACGGCGGCCTGAGGCAACATGAGGAGGAGGAGGCCAGGGGCGAGCGCGGCGAGGGGAAGAAGGCCACGATAGGCGTGGGGCGTGCGCGTGCGCGCGCGGCAAGCTGCGGGGCGGTGAGGGCGCGGGCGCTGCGGGTTGGTCGGGTGCGGCTGTCCGCGAGCACCGTCGGGCGGCGGAGCCGAGCACAGGGGAGAGGGCGCGGCCACGGCAGAGCGTGCGCGCGACACAACAGGAGAGAGGAGGGTGGGGGAAGCTCACGGGGCCGGTAGGGATTCTGGCAGCGGGGGGCGAGGTGGAGGTCGGGGACGCGCAACGGAGACGGGGAGGCGGAGGCGCGTCGAGCTCCGGGTGGCGACGGGTCGAGGCCGCGGCTTCCGGCGGGCGCCGCGCGAGGGAGAGGATGGGCGCGAAGGAGGTCCGGTGATGGGGCGGGGCAGCGCCGGGGACGGGCGCCGACGTCGGGGAAGCGGGCGTCTCGGGCGAGGTTGACGGGGATCGATCCCGATCTAGATCAGATCGGGAGGGGGGGTGGGGCGACGGGGCGGGGGAATTAGGGTTTGGGTAGTGGGGGTCATGGGGTTAAGGGGGCGTGGATGGGCCGGTTGGGCCTGCCGACAGCTGGGCCGGAGCCCAGTGGGGGGGGGGGGTTCTCTTTTTTCTTTTGTTTTGTTCTCTGGCTTTATTCTTTTTCTTTTATTTATTTTCCTTTTTTCTATTTTAATTTTATTTCCCGAATTGTTTTAGTTTTGTAAAATATTCAATTAGCACATAACCTAGTAACATTAACTATACCACTGCCACAACAACTTAGGCACCTAGCTAAAATAGTTTAGTATTTTATAAAATACAATAGGAGTATAATTAATTGTTTTTGCTGCTATTTTAAACACTTAGGGTATTTAATCATTTTATAAAGATGTTGTTCCTCCACCATAATTGATTATGATTTATTTGCTACAATTTGAACATTTTTGATTTGACAATTGAAAACTTTTAATGTTTGACTTTAATTGAAATTTGAATTTGGCTCGGATCTGAACTAACACGAGATTAGCAACAGTAATCGTGGTGACATGGCATCATTACCAGAGGGTTACTATAGCTTGATTATCCGGGCGTCACACGAGATTAAACATTATTTTTATTATTTTATTTTTATTATATTTTTTTCATCTTTTTTTATCAGAAACGTTCTTTGGGCGGGGCCCATGTGTCATAGGCCTAGGCCATTGCGGGCACGGGCGCTGTGGCGCTGCGGGGCACCCGAACTGGTCGTGGCCAGTCGGGGCCACGGCGAGCGGAGACGAGGCACGTCGAGGCACGGGCCATGGGGCGCCGGCTGGGGAGCGGACTGGGCGGCGCGACGGAGTCGTGGCAGAAGACGGGGCTGCCACGGGGAAGGGCGGCAGCGGCTGCGACTAGCGCAAGTGCGCGGCCGAGCCCACAGCAGGCAGCAGCGGCGAGCGGGAGGGGGGGAGGCGGACAGGGGCAGTGGTAGCGGGCGCGCACGCGGTGGCGAATGACGGCGGCCTGAGGCAGCATGAGGAGGAGGAGGCCTGGGGCGGAGCACGGCATGGGGAAGGAGGCCACGATAGGCGCGGTGCATGCGCGTGCGCGCGCGGCAAGCTGCGTGGCGGTGAGGGCGCGGGCGCCGCGGGTTGGTCGGGTGCGGCTGTCCGCGAGCACCATCGGGGGGCGGAGCCGAGCACGGGGGAGAGGGCGCGGCCACGGCAGAGCATGCTCACGACACGGCAGCAGAGAGGAGGGCGGGGGAAGCTCACGGGGCCGATAGGGATTCGGGCAGCGGGGGGCGAGGTGTAGGTCGGGGACGCACGACGGAGATGGGGAGGCAGTTCGGGTGGGGAGGCGGAGGCGTGTCGAGCTCCGGGCGGCGACGGGTCGAGGCCGCGGCTTCCGGCGAGCGCTGCGCGAGGGAGAGGATGGGCGCGAAGGAGGTCCGGTGACGGGGCGGGGCAGCGCCGGGGACGGGCGCCGACGTCGGGGGAGCGGGCGTCTCGGGCGAGGTTGACGGGGATCGATCCCGATCCAGATCAGATCAGGAGGGGGAAGTGGGGCGACGAGGGGGGATTAGGGTTTGGGTAGTGGGGGTCGTGGGGTTAAGGGGGGCGTGGATGGGCTGGTTGGGCCGGCCGACAACTGGGCCGGAGCCTAGTGGGGGGGGGGGGGTTTCTCTTTTCTCTTTTGTTTTGTTCTCTGGCTTTATTCTTTTTCTTTTATTTATTTTCCTTTTTTTCTATTTTAATTTTATTTCCCAAATTGTTTTAGTTTTGTAAAATATTCAATTAGCACATAACCTAGTAACATTAACTATACCACTGCCACAATAACTTAGGCACCTAGCTAAAATAGTTTAGTATTTTATAAAATACAATAGGAGTATAATTAATTGTTTTTGCTGCTATTTTAAACACTTAGGGTATTTAATCATTTTATAAAGATGTTGTTCCTCCACCATAATTGATTATGATTTCTTTGCTACAATTTGAACATTTTTTATTTGACAATTGAAAACTTTTAATGTTTGACTTTAATTGAAATTTGAATTTGGCTCGGATCTGAACTAACACGAGATTAGCAACAGTAATCGTGGTGACGTGGCATCATTATCAGAGGGTTACTGTAGCTTGATTATCTGGGCGTCACAATTCTCCTCCACTACAAGAAATCTCGTCCCGAGATTTAAGAGGGGAGTAAGGGGAAGATGTGGCTACGAAATTCTATCGAGTCTTCTCGGTCTTGGTTGCTCTTCTCGGAGAGGTCGATCCATTACATTGATGCCTTCATTCCTCTGCTTCAGGTCATCATGAGGAAGTCATCATCTTTTCTTCAGAATTTCACCATACTTACAAAAGAATAAAGGGTGGGCATTCCGGGAGAACAGACCTCTGCAAGGTCGACTATCTGGTCGATAACATCGGGGAAGGTGTCGGAAAGTAACTCTCGAATTAAACTTAAGAAGATATCAAGAGCAAGTAAGAAGGTACCATCAAAAGTTTCAAGCGGGCAGGCAATCGTTCGATGCCTGAAATAGGGCGTGAAAGGGGGTTCAGAGCAACGAGAATAAGTATTGCGTCTGATACCAGAATAGGTCACTAGGAAGGTGGCTCGTGAATTACATACGAGATCATGCGCGAGGAACAACTTTGGAAACCGGGGGTGTACAGGAGAGTCAGGTTTCGATCCTGTGGAACTTTGGGTTATGGGCCCACCATGTGGTTAAAAGTAGGAAGGGGACTGACATCTTGCACGGTCATGATAGCAAGACATGTCAGAGGGTAGTGTAACGCCCGGATAATTAAGCTACAGTAATCCCACGCTAATGGTGCCATGTTACCTACGTTACTGTTGCTAATCAATCGTTAGATCAAAACCGGTCCAAAATTCAAATTCAAAATTTAAAATAAAGTTAAATTATAAAAGTTTTTAAAAGTTGAAACAAAAATGTTTGATGGATGCCGAATATTACAAGGGTAATTATAGTGCAGCAACCATATTTTTAGAAAATGCCTAAATGATTTAAAATGGAATAAAACAGAAAAGTAAATAAGTAAAAGTAAAGAAAATACAAAACATAAAACAAATAAAAAAAAGAAGAAAGAGAAACCCCCTGCCCCCTGGGCCTCGGCCCACCAGGCCGGCCCAACCACCCCCGCACCCTCATAACCTCCCCCACTCCTCCCACTCGCCCATCGACACCCACACCCCCCCCTCGAAATATCTTCCCCTCTCCCCTGATTTGGATCGGGATCGAGGAGGGAACCGCTCCCCGCCGCCACCCGGTGCCACCTTGCCGCGATGCCGCACCGCCATCGTCCGTCGCCGTCCATCGCCGCCAGGACCCTCCTCCACTGCGCCGGCCGTCCCTGTCAACTTCCCCAACCCCCACTACCCCATTCCCTACGCTCCAATGTGAGCCCGCTGCCGCGCTCGTCTCCGCGCTCCTCTCTCTCGCGCCTCTGCTCACCGCGGCCTCGCCGTGACCGGCGTGCCTCCGCACGCGCCATGGCCGCGCCCTTTCCCCCTGCGCTCCCTTCCGCGGCACCGAACGCCTGTGCCCACGGCCGCGCGCGCACACGCGTGCGCTCGCCCGCAGCCTGCCGCTCGCCCCTCTCTGGCCTTCTCCGCGCGCGCCTGCCGTAGCTGGCGCCGCCCGCTGCAGCCAGCCACCGCGCCCGCCTCCCCTGCTTCTCCTCCCACCACAGCACTGCTTGCCACGCTGCGCTGCCGCTGAGCTGCTGCTAGTGCAGCTCCGCGCCCCACCTTGCACCTCCTCCTCCCAACGCCGCATCCTGCCGCGCCGCCGTGCCTTCGCTCCGCTGCCGTTCTGGCCGCGCCTGGCCGTTCCCTTGCTCCGCCCCGCCCTCGCCGTCCTCCGTCGTGCCCCGCGCCCACTCCGGCGACCGCCCGCGCCGCGCCGTCGACCACGCGCCCGGCGCCGGTGCCCCTTTGCGCCCGCTTGACCCTCTCCTGGGTCGGGCGCCCGCAACGGCCAGCGCCCGCACCCGCGACAACCGCAGCGCCCGCTAACCCACTAAGGCCCCATGGGCCTATGACATGGGGGCCCCACGCCCACGCCCCACGCCCCACGCCCCACGCCCCACAGAACGTTTACAAAAGAGGAATAAAAATAAATAAAATTAATTAATTAATTAATTAATTAAAGAATTAATTAACTTAATTAATTTTGATTAATTAAACAAATCAATTAACTAAACTAATTAAACAGTTAATTGATTAATTAATTAGTCAATGACAGTGGGGCCCACCCATAATTAATTCTAATTAGATTAATTAAATTTGGATAATTAACATGTGTCTCTGACCAGTGGGACCCACTGGTCAGTTTGACCAGTCAAGCCCCGCTGACTGCTGACGTCAGCATGACATCATGCTGATGTCATAAATCCATTTTCGAATTAATTTAAATAATTAATTAAATTCCAGAAATTAATAAAATCTTTAGAAAATCATATCTTTTAATCCGTAACTTGGATGAAATTATTTTCAACATGAAAGTTGCTCAGAACGACGAGACGAATCCGGATACGTAGTCCCGTTCGTCCGCCACGCATCCCTAGCATAGCGAACACACAACTTTCCCCCTCCGACTCCTTTGCCTGAAAACGCGAAACACCAAGGATA
The DNA here is from genome assembly GCF_018294505.1 of Triticum aestivum. NCBI lineage: Eukaryota > Viridiplantae > Streptophyta > Magnoliopsida > Poales > Poaceae > Triticum > Triticum aestivum. The sequence goes on along the minus strand of NC_057797.1, from coordinate 560,552,034 downwards.
ATTTCCCGGATGTTCCCCCCCTTCACCGGTACCACCTCGTACCGCGTTAGGGCACACCTAGCATCACGCTTTGTCATGTCATGCATCGTCATGCATTTGTTTGCAATATATTTATTGTTTCTCCCCCCTCTTCTCTCGCTAGACACCGAGACCGATGCCGCTGCTACCTAGTACGACTACGGTGTTGACGACCCCTCTCTCTTGCCAGAGCAACCAGGCAAGCCCCCCCCCCCCTTGATCACCAGATATCGCCTACTCTCCTCTATACTGCTTGCATTAGAGTAGTGTAGCCTGTTACTGCTTTCCGTTAATCCTATTCTGATGCATAGCCTGTCATTGTTGCTACAACTGTTGATACCTTACCTGCAATCCTAATGCTTAGTATAGGATGCTAGTTTATCATCAATGGACATACATTCTTGTCCGTCTGTCATGCTATACTATCAGGCCGTGATCACTCGGGAGTTGATCATGGGTATATACCTATACATAATATATGATACTTGTGGTGACTAAAGACGGGTCAGCTCGTAGGAGTACCCGCGAGTGATTCACGGATTGGGTTCGAAAGGACGTTTGTCCCGATGGCCCTCTGAGTGGATCTTTGTGGCGAAGCGACAGGGTAGGTTGAGACCACCTAGGAGAGACGTGGGCCTGGCCTTGGTCGGCGTTCGCGGTTATTTCAAGATAACACTTTTAACGAGATCTTGGTATTTGATTTGAGTCTGGCTACTGGCCTATTCACACTAACCATCTATGCGGGGACAGTTATGGGCACTCGACGTCGTGGTATCAGCCGAAGCCTTCGTGAATTCAGCGACTGAGCGGCACGCGCCGGATTGGACTGGAACGCCTGCTAGGCTAGGTCTGCTTCCGGCCGCGTTCGCAACATGCAGGTGTGCAAAGGGCGATGGGCCCAGACCCCTGCACCATAGGATTTAGACCGGCGTGCTGACCTCTCTATTGTGCCTAGGTAGGGCTGCAACGTGTTGATCTTCCGAGGCCGGGCATGACCCAGAAAATTGTGTCCGGCCAAATGGGATCGAGCGTGTTGGGTTATTTGGTGCACCCCTGCAGGGAAGTTAATCTATTCTAATAGCCGTGATCTTCGGTAACAGGACGACTTGGAGTTGTACCTTGACCTTATGACAACTAGAACTGGATACTTAATAAAACACACCCTTCCAAGTGCCAGATACAACCGGTGGTCGCTCTCTCACAAGGCGACGAGGAGAGGATCGCCGAGTAGGATTATGATATGCGATGCTACTTGGAGGACTTTAGTCTACTCTCTTCTACATGCTGCAAGACGGAGGCTGCCAGAAGCGTAGTCTTCAACATGACTAGCTATCCCCCTCTTATTCCGGCATTCTGCAGTTCAGTCCTCATATGATACCCTTATTCCATTTGATACCAATGCATACATATGTAGTGTAGCTCCTTGCTTGCGAGTACTTTGGATGAGTACTCACGGTTGTTTTTCTCCCCCTTTCCCCCTTTCCTATACCCGATTGCTGCGACCAGACGTTGGAGCCGAGGAGCCAGACGCCACCGTCGACGACGACTACTACTACTCGGGAGGAGCCTACTACTACGTGCAGCCCGCTCACGGCGACCAGGAGTAGTTAGGAGGATCCCAGGCAGGAGGCCTGTGTCTCTTTCAATCTGTATCCCAGTTTGTGCTAGCCTTCTTAAGGCAAACTTGTTTAACTTATGTCTGTACTCAGATATTGTTGCTTCCGCTGACTCGTCAATGATCGAGCTCTTGTATTCGAGCCCTCGAGGCCCCTGGCTTGTAATATGATGCTTGCATGACTTTTTTTATTTGTAGAGTTGTTTTGTGATATCTTCCCATGAGTCCCTGATCTTGATCATACAAATTTGCATGTATGATTAGTGTACGATTGAATCGGGGGCGTCACAAGTTGGTATCAGAGCTGACTGCCTGTAGGAATCCCCCTTCCACACTCCTTGGCCGAAGTCGAGTCTAGACATTACAAAAACTTTTACTAACATGGCTGTGTGCTTTACAGGCCCACGTCGCCATCTGGGTGGTATTAGGATCTTTTACTCCTCGATCCTTACTCTGGTACTCTGAACTCTCTCCTACTCAGGTTAAACAATTTTACTAACTTTAACATTAGGATCCCGTGACCACGTTCCCCCCAAAGTTGGATAAGCCCTAGCTATTCATTAGAGTAGTATATTGAACATTATCCACACTGTCAGTTGACTCCTTTGAAACATCTTTGTTTTCAGATGGATCCCATGAGACAGGTTGTGCGCCACACGACGGCCATTGGTGCCTCAGGATCACCTGCTGTGTTGGTTGAGATGTTGACCTATCTGGGTTATCGCTGGCACCCTGAGTACACCGTCTATGAGGAGTATCAGGACTTCAACCAGGAGCAGTACCGTGCCATCGTCCACCTCTACTCTCGGGAGTATGACTCCACTACCGTGCTGCACACTGCTCATGGTGTTGGAGTGACTATCGATATGGCGGTCCACGATGCTGCTTATGCTGCTCTGACATGTCTTCGTGGAGAGTATCAGGAGTTGGACACCTCCCCCTTCAGGCACATTGCTATTGCATCCGATGTTGGTGCGGAGGGTTACTACACTGCGGCCTACTCCACTGTCACCCGAGAGCCCTTCTACCATCAGAACCTGGTTCTGCATGTTGATGGGCTAGATAGAGCTAACCGAGCTCTTCGCCACGAGTTGTACACCACCCGTCAGCACCTGTATCGTGCTCTGACGTTGTTGCACCCCTTTGTCCGATCTGGTGATCTGTCGCGTTCTGCGATCTGCCCTGCCAGGACTGTGATGCCCCAAGGCGTCGGTTGGCCAGATGTGGGAGGCTACTCTCCCGCGCTTGGTCCTCTCCTGCCACCTGCGCATCGGGTTCCGCACCAGAGTATCCGTGGACCCCAGGCTACTCGCGTGGAGGTCTTCCCTTCACGTCGCTACCAGCTGTCGGGCTACACCTACCTCCGCAGTACCGCGTGGGATTGATGTAGACTTGCTTGTTAATGTTAGATGCATTCGCCGTGAGCCTGTGTACCGCCTATGATGTCTTAGTCTATGTACTGAACTCTGTGTTCCGAACTCTATGCATGATCTCTTGTGTAGGATATGCCAACTACTATGTAGTATCTATCGTGCTGCTTTCGTTGTGCATGTTTCATCATGAATGATTCTTGTCTTTGCAAATTTCTCAATGCTGAACTACCCCTGTTATATATTAGCAGGATGGTTAGACCAGGTGGTCGTGGTCGTGGTGGCAACGCCCCACCGCCGCCTGAGTACATGGCTGGGATGATGCAACAGTTTGAGCTGAATCGTCAGTTCATGGAGAATATTATGGCTCAATTTCCTCGCCCCAATATGAACCAGCAACCAACCCAAGTGACTCAGCAGGATTTCATGCGCCTCAACCCAACCGTGTACCGCAGCTCAACTCAGCCTCTGGATGCTGATGACTGGCTCCGTGACATCACCTATGAGATGGAGTCTGCTGATGTAGCCCCTGCCAGCTATGTCACCTTTGCTTCCTTCTTCCTGAAAGGACCCGCAGCTCAATGGTGGGACAGCCACAGGCGTACTCTACCAGCTGGAACAATCATCACCTGGCCAGACTTCCAAGCTGCCTTCCGTGCTCGCTTCATTCCTCACGGAGTCATGGACCGGAAGAAGTGTGAGTTCCGCAACCTCACCCAAGGCAACAAAACTGTGGAAGCTTATCAGCGGGAGTTTCTGGACTTGTCCCGCTATGCTGAAGAGGACATTGCAACTGATGCACGCAGACAGGAGAAGTTCCATGATGGCCTTCAAGCTGACATCAAGCTCGCACTTCTAGTGCATGACTTTGCTGATTTCGCCACCCTGGTGAACAAGGCCATCAATGTCGAAACTGGTCTGCAGGAATACCAGGGCTCTCACAGGCGCAACCATGACACGGGCTCATCTTCGGGCCCGTCCTCGCAGAAGCGTAAGATATGGATTCCCAATAGCATGTACCAGCCAACTGGACCTGCCCCAAGGCAGTCCTATGCTGCACCTCGTCTGCCTGCTCCACCAACTAGGCAGCCAAGACTTCCAGCTCCACCACCACAAGCTCCTGTTCCCACTCCCAATAATGGTCTGTGCTTCAGGTGTGGTCAACCAGGACATCGTGCTAGGGAATGCAACCAGAACCAGAATCAACTGGCCCTCCCAGCAACTGGCCGTGGAAGCAACTAGCCCCGCAATAACAATGCCAAGTCTTATGGTCGTGTTCATGCCAACCACGTTGATCTCAATGAAGTTCTAGACCAGCCTGCTACCGTGATGGGTACACTCCTCGTAAATTCAGTACCAGCATCTGTTTTATTTGATACAGGAGCATCGCATTCATTCATATCAGCTGAGTTTGCATTCATGCATGGCATTAAATACGAAGAGATGAACACTGCGATTGTGGTACACACTCTTGCGGGCCAGTGTCAAACCTCTATGGTTAGTCACAACGTTCCCATTGAAATTGAAGGACTGGAATTCCTTGCCTCTCCCATCGTACTAAAGTCCTGTAGCATCAACCTCATTCTGGGAATGGATTGGTTGAAAGCGCATACTGCTTCTATAGTTTGCGCCACTAAGGTCGTCCATCTGCTACACCCTTCTAATGAAATAATTGCTTACCAAGCTCATCTAGTTTAGAACGCCGAGGCACGTCTTTATGCCTTGAATGCGTTGAACGCTGCACCACTCGAGGGCATTGAAAACATTCCCGTCGTTCGTGAATTCCAAGACGTCTTCCCAGAAGAACTTCCAGGGATTCCCCCTGCTAGAGCTGTTGAATTCATCATCGACTTGAAACCCGGCACCACCCCTATAGCTAAATGACCCTACAAGATGCCGCCGCATGAACTCATTGAGCTTAAGGAGGAAATCGAAAAATCTCTTGTCAAAGGTTTCATTCGCCCAAGTTGCTCTCCTTGGGGAGCACCTTCTCTCTTTGTTAAGAAGAAGGATGGGACAAACCGATTAGTCCAAGACTACCGCCCTATAAACCAAGCTACCATTCAGAATAAATATCCTCTTCCTCGGATCAATGATCTTTATGATCAACTAGCTGGCTCATCAGTGTTCTCCAAACTCGACTTGAGGTTGGGTTACCACCAGATCCGTGTTCGTGAAGAGGATATCTCAAAAACCGCCTTCGTGACTCGGTATTGATCATACAAGTACACCGTCATGTCATTTGGCTTAACGAATGCTCCAGCCACCTTCTCTCGTCTGATGAACTATATATTCATGGATTACCTTGACAAGTTCGTCGTGGTTTATTTGGACAATATCCTTGTATTTTCCAAGAACAAGGAAGAACATGCTGAACATCTTCCTCTTGTGATGGAAAAGCTTCGAGAGCATCAATCATCTCCAAGGATGGTATTGCTGTCAACCTGAACGAGTTCAGGCTATTCTCGATTGGACTCCTCCGAAGAATGTCAAGCAAGTCCGAAGTTTTCTCGGTCTCGCCTGCTATTGCTGTCGATTCGTCGAGAACTTCTCCAAGATTGCCAGGCCTCTGACTAATCTGTTGCATAAGGATCTCAAGTTCGAATGAACAGACAAGTGTCAGCAAAGTTTCCAGACGCTCAAAGACAAGTTGTCTTCTGCCCCAGTGCTTGCTCCACCTGATACTAAGAAGGACTTCATCATTTACTGCGATGCTTCCCGTCAAGGATTAGGATGTGTCCTAATGCAAGAGCGCAGAGTGAATTCTTATGCCTCTCATCAACTGCGCCCTCACGAAGAAAACTACCCAGTTCACGACCTCGAGCTTGCCGCTGTCATTCATGCACTGAAGCAGTGGCGACATTACCTTCTCGGTAATCGTTGCGAAATCTTCACCGACCACCAAAGTCTGAAGTATCTGTTTACTCAGCCAGATCTGAACCTCTGTCAGCAGAGATGGATGGAGACTGTTGCAGACTTTGACGTGGGTATATCCTATACCCCTAGCAAGGCTAATGTAATGGCTGATGCCTTGAGCCGCAAGTCTTACTGCAATCACCTCCAGGTTCACAAAGTTCAGCCCTCGCTTGTTGAAGAATTTAGAAAGCTGAACCTTCATATTGTTCCTCCTGGAGCACTCGCCCCCCTCCCCCAGAGTTTCAGAAGATGAATCTTCGTGTTGTTACTAAGGGTTCTCTAAATACCCTGGCTGTCGTACCCGATCTCATAGCTGGTATAAAGACTATTCAAGGTTGTGACTCTAAAGTCCATAAGATTAAACGTCATCTAGCAGAAGGAAAGCCCCCCTTCTTCTCTATCGCCGATGATGGCGCCTTGTACTTCAAAGGCCGCCTAGTGGTACCACGTTCGAGGAAAAACCTGGATCAGACTAAAGGGGTTATGAAAGAAGCTCATGATACGCCTTTGTCTATTCATCCTGGTAGTACAAAGATGTACCAAGACATCCGTCAAAGATTCTGGTGGTCTAATATGAAGCAGGATATTGGTCGTTATGTTGCTAAGTGTGACGTTTGTCGCTGTATCAAAGCAGAGCATCAAAGGCCTGCTGGAACTCTACAACCTATCTCTATTCCTGAATGGAAATGGGACCATGTTGAAATGGACTTCGTCACTGGATTTCCCAAATCACAGAAAGGTAATGATGCTATTCTTGTCGTCATTGACCAGCTTTCTAAAGTTGCACATTTTCTGGCGGTCAAAGAGACAATCACTGCTAGTCAGCTTGCTACTCTCTACATGTCCAGAATTGTTTCACTTCACGGTATTCCACTGGTTATCAGTTCAGACCGTGGCAGCTTATTCACTTCAAGATTTTGGGCAAGTTTCCAAGAAGCTATGGGAATTCATCTGTCGTTCAGTACGGCGTTTCATCCTCAGTCGCAAGGACATGTTGAACGTGTCAACCAAGTTCTTGAAGACATGCTTCGAGCTTGTGTAATTTCCTTCGGCAAGAAATGGGAGGAATCTCTTCCATATGCCGAGTTCTCTTATAATGATAGCTATCAAGCTAGTCTGAAGATGTCCCCCTTCGAAGTGCTATATGGACGAAAGTGTCGAACCCCTCTGAATTGGTCAGAAACTGGGGAACATCCACTCTTCGGTCCAGATATTATCCAACGGGCCGAAGAACAAGTTCGCATTATACACGAGAATCTCAAGACTGCTCAGTCACATCAGAAAAGTCAGTATGACCGTCATCACAAAGACATGGTCTATCAACCTGGCGAAAAGGCTTATCTTTGAGTTACACCAATGAAGGGTGCTCACCGCTTCGGGATCAAGGGCAAGCTAGCTCCTCGCTATATCGGTCCCTTCACTATTCTCGAAAGGCGTGGAAAAGTGGCATATCAACTGGAACTTCCGCCAAACCTTTCCCAGGTTCACGACGTGTTCCACGTGTCACAACTCCTCCGTTGCTTCAAGGATCCAATCCGAGCAGTGGATCATGAAGTGCTCGAATTGCAGCAGGACCTCTCCTATAAAGAGCATCCGGTCCGCATTCTCGACCAAGCTGAACGCCGCACACGTCAGAAGGCGATTAAGTTCCTCAAAGTCCAGTGGTCGAATCACTCTGAAGACGAAGCCACTTGGGAACGCGAGGACCGCCTGCGTGATGAATACCCCGCACTGTTTCCTTCTACCTCCTAAATCTCGGGACGAGATTTCTTGTAGTGGAGGGGATTTGTAACACCCAGGTAATTAAGCTACAGTAATCCCACGCTAATGGTGCCACGTTACCTATGTTACTGTTGCTAATCAATCGTTAGATCAATACCAGTCCAAAATTCAAATTCAAAATTTAAAATAAAGTTAAATTATAAAAGTTTTTAAAAGTTGAAACAAAAATGTTCGGTGGTTGCCGAATATTACGAGGGTAATTATAGTGCAGCAAACATATTTTTAGAAAATGTCTAAATGATTTAAAATGGAATAAAACAGAAAAGTAAATAAGTAAAAGTAAAGAAAATACAAAACGGAAAACAAATAAAAAAAGAAGAAAGAGAAACCCCCTGCCCCCTGGGCCTCGGCCCACCAGGCCGGCCCAACCACCCCCGCACCCCCATAACCTCCCCCACTCCTCCCACTCGCCCACACTCCCCCTTGAAATATCTTCCCCTCTCCCCCGATTTGGATCGGGATCGAGGAGGGAACCGCTCCCCGCCGCCACCCGGTGCCACCTCGCCGCGACGCCGCACCGCCATCGCCCGTCGCCGTCCATCGCTGCCAGGACCCTCCTCCCCTGCGCCGGCCGTCCCCGTCAACTTCCCCAACCCCCACTGCCCCATTCCCTATGCTCCAATGCGAGCCCGCTGCCGCACTCGTCTCTGCGCTCCTCTCTCTCGCGCCTCTGCTCACCGCGGTCTCGCCGTGACCAGCGTGCCTCCGCATGCGCCGTGGCCGCGCCCTCTCCCCCCACGCTCCCTTCCGCGGCACCGAACGTCCGCGCCCAAGGCGTGTGCGCATGCTCGCCCGCAGCCTGCCGCTCGCCCCGCTCTGGCCTTCTCCGCGCGCGCCTGCCCTAGCTGGCGCCGCCCACTGCAGCCAGCCACTGCGCCCGCCTCCCCTTCTTCTCCTCCAACCGCAGCACTGCTTGCTGCGCTGCGCTGCCACTGAGCTGCTGCTAATGCGGCTCCGCTCCCCACCTCGCGCCTCCTCCTCCCAACGCCGCATCCTGCCGCGCCGCCCTGCCTTCGCTCTGCTGCCGTTCTGGCCGCGCCTGGCCGTTCCCTTGCTCCGCCCCGCCCTCGCCGTCCTCCGTCGTGCCCCGCGCCCACTCCGGCGACCGCCCGTGCCGCGCCATCGACCACGCGCCCGGCGCCGGCGCCCCTCTGCGCCCGCTTGGCCCTCTCCTAGGTCGGGCACCCGCAATGGCCAGCGCCCGCACCCGCGGCAACCGCAGCGCCCGCTAACCCACTAAGGCCCTAGGGGCCTATGACATGGGGGCCCCACGCCCCACAGAACGTTTACAAAAAAAGAATAAAAATAAATAAAATTAATTAATTAATTAAAGAATTAATTAACTTAATTAATTTTGATTAATTAAACTAATCAATTAACTAAACTAATTAAACTATTAATTAATTAATTAATCAGTCAATGACACTGGGGCCCAACCATAATTAATTCTAATTAGATTAATTAAATTTGGATAATTAACATGTGTCTCTCACTAGTGGGACCCACTGGTCAGGTTGACCAGTCAACCCCCGTTGACTGCTGACGTCAGCATGACATCATGCTGATGTCATAAATCCATCTTCGAATTAATTTAAATAATTAATTAAATTCCAAAAATCAATAAAATCTTTAGAAAATCATATCTTTTAATCCGTAACTCGGATTAAATTATTTTCAACATGAAAGTTGCTCAGAACGACGAGACGAATCCGGATTCGCAACCCGTTCGTCTGTCACGCATCCCTAGCATAGAGAACACGCAACTTTCTCCCTCCTGCTCCTCTGCCCAAAAATGTGAAACACCGGGGACAATTTCCCGGATGTTCCCCCCCCTTCACCGGTACCACCTCGTACCGTGTTAGGGCACACCTAGCATCACGATTTGTCATGTCATGCATCGTCATGCATTTGTTTGCAATATATTTATTTTTTCTTCCCCCTCTTCTCTCGCTAGATACCGAGACCGACGCCGTTGCTACCCAGTACGACTACGGTGTTGACGACCCCTCTCTCTTGCCGGAGCAACCAGGCAAGCCCCCCTTGATCACCAGATATCGCCTACTCTCCTCTATACTGCTTCATTAGAGTAGTGTAGCCTGTTACTGCTTTCCGTTAATCCTATTCGGATGCATAGCCTGTCATTGTTGCTACAACTGTTGATACCTTACGTGCAATCCTAATGCTTAGTATAGGATGCTAGTTTATCATCAATGGCCATACATTCTTGTCCGTCTGCCATGCTATACTATCGGGCCGTGATCACTCAGGAGTTGATCACGGGTATATACCTATACATAATATATGATACTTGTGGTGACTAAAGACGGGTCGGCTCGTAGGAGTACCCGCGAGTGATTCACGGATTGGGTCCGAAAGGACGTTTGTCCCGACGGCCCTCTGAGTGGATCTTTGTGGCAAAGCGACAGGGTAGGTTGAGACCACCTAGGAGAGAGGTGGGCCTGGCCCTGGTCGGCGTTCCCGGTTATTTCAAGATAACATGTTTAATGAGATCTTGGTATTTGATCTGAGTCTGGCTACTGGCCTATACGCACTAACCATCTACGCGGGGACAATTATGTGCACTCGACGTCGTGGTATCAGCCGAAGCCTTCATGACGTCAGCGACTGAGTGGCACGCGCCGGATTGGACTGGAACGCCTGCGAGGCTAGGTCTGCTTCCCGCCGCGTTCGCAACGTGCAGGTGTGTAAAGGGCGATGGGCCCAAACCCCTGCGCCATAGGATTTAGACCGGCGTGCTGACCTCTCTGTTGTGCCTAGGTAGGGCTGCGACGTGTTGATCCTCCGAGGCTGGGCATGACCCAGAAAAGTGTGTCTGGCCAAATGGGATCGAGCGTGTTGGATTATTTGGTGCACCCCTCCAGGGAAGTTAATCTATTCGAATAGCCATGATCTTTGGTAACAGGACGACTTGGAGTTGTACCTTGACCTTATGACAACTAGAACCGGATACTTAATAAAACACACCCTTCCAAGTGCCAGATACAACCGGTGGTCGCTCTCTCACAGGGCGACGAGGAGAGGATCGCCGGGTAGGATTATGCTATGCGATGCTACTTGGAGGACTTCAGTCTACTGTCTTCTACATGCTGCAAGACGAAGGCTGCCAGAAGCGTAGTCTTTGACAGGACTAGCTATCCCCCTCTTATTCCGGCATTCTGCAGTTCAGTCCTCATATGATACCCTTATTCCATTTGATACCAATGCATACATATGTAGTGTAGCTCCTTGCTTGCGAGTACTTTGGATGAGTACTCACGGTTGTTTTTCTCCCCCTTTCCCCCTTTCCTATACCCGATTGCTGCGACCAGACGTTGGAGCCCAGGAGCCAGATGCCACCATCGACGATGACTACTACTACTCGGGAGGAGCCTACTACTACGTGCAGCCCGCTGACGGCGACCAGGAGTAGTTAGGAGGATCCCAGGCAGGAGGCTTGTGCCTCTTTTGATCTGTATCCCAGTTTGTGCTAGCCTTCTTAAGGAAAACTTGTTTAACTTATGTCTGTACTCAGATATTGTTGCTTCCGCTGACTCGTCTATGATCGAGCTCTTGTATTCGAGCCCTCGAGGCCCCTGGCTTGTAATATGATGCTTGTATGACTTTTTTTATTTGTAGAGTTGTGTTGTGATATCTTCCCGTGAGTCCCTGATCTTGATCGTACACATTTGCGTGTATGATTAGTGTACGATTGAATCGGGGGCGTCACAGGTAGCCTGTCGATTATGTCGGCAACAACGTCAGTACCAAGGGCGAGGGACAAAGAGAACCATTTTCCTGCTCATTGACACGAGGCGGACCAATATGCAAAGTTCTCGTCCATCGGTGGTTACCGGAATGCTATCAACAAAAGCAACAGGGTCTTACTGACATGGTTGTACACCAAGGTGTTTACATAAGCGGAAGAACATTACTGCTTAGATCATATAGGTCATCAGAAGGGGTAAACAAAAAAATGGAAAGGAAAAGGTGATCTTCATATTAAACAGAACAATGGAATGGAAAATGTGTTTAAACACAAATTTCAGGGGGTATATCCTTCCCAAGGACAAACAGAGCATGATAGCCATGACATGATATAACGTAGAAAACCCTTTTAGGAAAGGGGACATAAATTTCATGACATTACCCATACAACGGTGTTTTGATAATTGATAAAGAGAATTTAGCATTGTGCTTAAAATGCTCTTATTGAAAATCGGAGTACCACAGACATGCTTCGAGATATCATGGACATGGTCAACGGGTGGAGATCATACTTTGGAGACACAAAGGATCCATCTGGAATAAATTGTAGAATAGGTCTTACAATTCCCTCATGGAAGAAGGGATAACCTTGCTGAAAAGGAATCTTAACAACAAGTCCTCCGTCCAGGTGTGATAGGCATGACATCACCTTACCGATATATAAGGTCCAATGTAATAACTCTTGGAAATATATTCCAACCATCATATCTGACCGAGATTCAGATCTGGTTAGTGCCAGGATGCCTCAAACTCAGGATGCCTGAGAAGAAAAGGTGCAACACAATTGACGAGATGACATTGTAAGATTCTCGGGAAATGTACTATGGAAGCGAGTTCCGAAACAAGAGTTCATCATTAAAACCAAGGAGAGGATGAAGAGGTGGCTGATGAACTCAGCGACAATTCATTGGGATTTTCAAAAGATGGATTTCCACACTTATGTGAACAAGGAGATAACATTTGTCGGATCAAATGATATAAGGGTGTATGCTCGAGGAAAACATACACAATTAAGCATTGATTGAAAAATGCACCCAAAATATGGTCTTAGGTAGCATGATCAATGTTAGAAAGGTGATTCAACAACCAATATTCTAAGAATGAAATATCGATCATTAACTTGAAAGCAATAGGGTTGCTAGAAACACGAACAAGTTTGTGTTGAACGGAAGGCAATAAAGTGGTCGATGAGAACACAAATCATCAAGGGCAAGGATGGTATTTCTCAACACGAATTCGATCGATATACTGGAAGACCTCAGAATGTTGATGATGATCACGACACATTTGTCGAGAGGTTTCAATAAGATGTAACCGATCGCGATGACATCAAGTCAACGGAATGATGAAGCGAAAAGTTATTGAAACCATAGGTAGGACACAAACTCGAAATCAAGCTTGCTGTTCAAGGACAAACGATATGACGAGGAAGATCGATTGTAAGATTAGCTCACCGTCGAAATTTGTGCTCCGGGAAGAAGGACCAGGTAGCACAGTTAAGAGCAACACGATAAGGATATAGCCAATCAAGCTAGGAATGACTTGAAGGATTATTTAAACTCGTAAGCAACGAAAATTATCTAGGGTTATTGAATCAGAGTGCGGACTCGATTCACTATTCAGTGTTCTTGGTTGATGACAACCCAGAACCTAGGAACAATTGGATCCGGTGAGTAATAATAGTTGATGAAGAACCCATAAGAAGTTATGATGTCCCCTGATATCTCAAGATACCATGGGGTAATACTCAACGACAGACCAAAGTGGAGGTTGGACTGGGGTATGGCTCTGCAGAAGACAAATGCTTAAACTTGCACGAGTAATGGTATTTAAAGGAGAACATGGTCGGAACCACATCCACAGATACAAGGTGAACTTATAATAAGGGAATATTTATTTTAAAAGAAGCTTCCATGATAAGGTATACATCGTGTTCATGGGCATGAACACAGGGTTCAAGGTCGACTCCCACTTCTCCAATGCATAACCTTTCATTCACTTCTCTTTTTCGAAGAAGGTGTAGTGTTGAATTATCTGGCAAAATACCAGACGAGTATGACTCGTGAAAACTCTCGAGTTCACACATAATATGGAAGACATAGGTTCAACCCATCGAGGCATCTTAGGAGCATATACCACAATTTCAGGAATAAATAACACAAGCTCGATAGTAGAGCATGCTGGAGAAAGCAGAGGATACAATTTTACCAAAGGCATTATGTATCCGAGGAAAGGCTCACAAGCTTATAGAATATGAAGGACGCTGTCGGATAAGATCCAACAAAGGATCTAGTGGTCCACAAGGGTCTTATGTGAGCATCGGTACTCAACCAGAGGAAGAAGGAATGCAAGGAGATCAGTTTACGGAAACAACTGACTAACTCAAAGCTCCAATGCAAAGGAATTGTGAATTCCAAGACAAGGGATCAGAAGCAATGCTCTGATTAGAGATGGATAAGCTGAATAGCCTTAGGGGTACAATCGATGGCAATTTGATTGGTCGAGATCCGACTCATGTCCGGAATGACGTCTGAATAGGAAGGATAAATTCCAGGGAACAACTGATGATTGTGTGCATTCACACACATGTTGAATCAAGAGGACCAGAATGACAATCACAAAGGTTTTTTTAAGTAAATAGCTAGAAAAATGGAATTAACTGGAATGCAAGTATGCAAGAATTCCAAGAACAACAGGCTGTTGAGGATTTTCGAAAGACCAAATAGTATTTTGAAGTCCTTTGCAGAACACAAGAACAAGTGGGGAGAAAAAAAATCCTCGGTATGTGTGAGGATTAAGTTGTAGGTGTATTTAGGTGACAAGGAACTGCAAGGAAGCAGGCACAAGGATTCTCGGGACAACGACGAGTATTTTGGGGTATCTTGTACTAACAAGAGCAACTGGGGACTAGTGTAAGAATGGCAAGTGCATGTAGTTATCTATAGGGGGTGACGGTGGAAGGGAATTGCAAATGCAATGAGCAAAAGTTCTTGGGATAACATCAGAGAGTATCTTCGGAATCCTTCGGTGCACCATGCAATCATCTAGAGTGAGGGGCTCTCCGGGAGGAAGTAATTATGAGAACCTAGAGTCAGAGTTCATAAAATCATTTAACCTGAATAGAAGAGAGATTAGAGTCCCAGAGCATAGACGAGAAATAAAAGATCCTAATACCACCCAAATGGCGACGTGGGCCCGTGAGGAACACAACCATGTTAGTAAAAAGTTTTATAATGTCTAGACTCGACTTCGGCCAAGGAGTGTGGAAGGGGGATTCCTACAGGCAGTCGGCTCTGATACCAACTTGTGACGCCCCCGATTCAATCGTACACTAATCATACACGCAAACGTGTACGATCAAGATCAGGGACTCACGGGAAGATATCACAACACAACTCTACAAATAAAATAAGTCATACTAGCATCATATTACAAGCCAGGGGCCTCGAGGGCTCGAATACAAGAGCTCGATCATAGACGAGTCAGCGGAAGGAACAATATCTGAGTACAGACATAATTTAACAAGTTCGCCTTAAGAAGGCTAGCACAAACTGGGATACAGATCGAAGGAGGCGCATGCCTCCTGCCTGCGATCCTCCTAACTACTCCTGGTCGTCGTCAGCAGGCTGCACGTAGTAGTAGGCACCTCCGGTGTAGGAGGAGTCATCATCAACGATGGCGTCTGGATCCTGGACTCCAGCATCTGGTTGCGACAACCAGAAAGAAAGAAAAAGGGGAAAAGGGGGAAGAAAGCAACCATGAGTACTCATCCAAAGTACTCGCAAGCAAGGAGCTACACTACATATGCATGGGTATATGTGTAAAGGGCCACATCGGTGGACTGAACTGCAGAATGCCAGAATAAGAGGGGGAAAGCTAGTCCTATCAAAGACTACGCTTCTGGCAGCCTCCGTCTTGCAGCATGTAGAAGAGAGTAGACTGAAGTCCTCCAAGTAGCATCGTGTAGCATAATCCTAACCGATGATCCTCCCCTCGTCGCCCTGTGAGAGAGCGACCACCGGTTGTATCTAGCACTTGGAAGGGTCTATTTTATTAAGTATCCGGTTCTAGTTGTCATAAGGTCAAGATACAACTCCAAGTCGTCCTGTTACCGAAGATCATGGCTATTCGAATAGATTAACTTCCCTGCAGGGGTGCACCACATAACCCGACACGCTCGATCCCATTTGGCCAGACACACTTTGTTGGGTCATGCCCGGCCTCGGTAGATCAACACGTCACAGCCCTACCTAGGAACAACAAAGAGGTCAGCACGCCGGTCTAAATCCTATGGCGCAGGGGTCTGGGCCCATCACCCATTGCACACCTGCACGTTACGTACACGGCCGGTGAGCAGACCTAGCCTCCCTTATACAAGAGTAGGCGTTCCAGTCCAACCTGGCGCGCGCCGCTCAGTCGCTGACGTCACGAAGGCTTTCGGCTGATACCATGACGTCGAGTGCCCATAACTGTCCCCTTGTAGATGGTTAGTGCGTATAGGCCAGTAGCCAGACTCAGATCAAATACCAAGATCTTGTTAAATGTGTTATCTTGAAATAACCGCGAACGCCGACCAGGGCCAGGCCCACCTCTCTCCTAGGTGGTCTCAACCTACCCTGTCGCTCCGCCACAAAGATCCACTCAGAGGGCCGTCGGGACAAACGTCCTTTCGGACCCAATCCGTGAATCACTCGCGGGTACTCCTACGAGCCGACCCGTCTTTAGTCACCACAAGTATCATATATTATGTATATGTATATACCCGTGATCAACTCCCGAGTGATCACGGCCCGATAGTATAGCATGGCAGACAGACAAGAATGTATGGCCACTGATGATAAACTAGCATCCTATACTAAGCATTAGGATTGCAGGTAAAGGTAACAACAGTAGTAGCAAGGACAGGCTATGCATCAGGATAGGATTAACGGAAAGCAGTAACATGCTACACTACTCTAATGCAAGCAGTATAGGGAGTAGAGTAGGCGATATCTGGTGATCAAGGGGGAAGGGGGCTTGCCTGGTTGCTCTGGCAAGAGAGAGGGGACGTCAACACCGTAGTCATACTGGGTAGCAGCGGTGTCGGTCTCGGTGTCTAGCGAGAGAAGAGGGGGGAGAAACAATAAATATAATGCAAACAAATGCATGACGATGCATGACATGGCAAAGCGTAAAGCTAGGTGTGCCCTAACGCGGTACGAGGTGGTACCGGTGAAGGGGGGAAACATCCGGGAAATTATCCCCGGTTTTTCGCGTTTTCGGACAGATGAACCGGAGGGGGGAAAGTTGCGTGTTTGCTATGCTAGGGATGCGTGGCGGACGAACGGGCTGCGTATCCGGGTTCGTCTCGTCGTTCTGAGCAACTTTCATGTACAAAGTTTTTCTATCCGAGCTACGGTTTAAAAGATATGATTTTCTAAAGATTTTATTAATTTCTGGAATGTAATTTATTATTTAAATTAATTCAAAATTGGATTTATGACATCAGCATGATGTTATGCTAACGTCAGCAGTCAACAGGGGTTGACTGGTCAACCTGACCAATGGGTCCCACTGGTCAATGACACATTTTAATTAAACAAATTAATAAACCTAATTAGTATTAATTAAGGTGGGTGGGCCCCACTGTCATACTGTTAGTTAATTAATAGTAGTTAATTAGGTTAATTAGCCATTAGATTAATTAATCTTAATTAGTTAATTTAATCAGAATTAATTAAGTTAATTAATTAGTTAATTATTTTTAATATTTATTTTATTATTTATTTTTATTATATTTTTTCATCTTTCTTTTTTTATCAGAAACGTTCTCTGGGTGGGGCCCATGTGTCATAGGCCCAGTCCATTGCGGGCACGGGCGCTGCGGGGCGCCCGAACTGGTCGTGGCCAGTCGGGGCCACGGCGAGCGGAGACGAGGCACGGCGAGGCACGGGCCATGGGGCGCCGGCTGGGGAGCGGACTGGGCGGCGCGACGGAGCCGTGGCAGAAGACGGGGCTGCCACGGGGAAGGGCGGCAGCGGCTGCGACTGGCGCAAGCGCGCGGCTGAGCCCACAGCAGGCAGCAGCGGCGAGCGGGAGGGGGGGAGGCGGACAGGGGCAGTGGTAGCGGGCGCGCACGCGGTGGCGAATGACGGCGGCCTGAGGCAGCATGAGGAGGAGGAGGCCTGGGGCGGAGCACGGCAAGGGGAAGGAGGCCACGATAGGCGCGGGGCATGCGCGTGCGCGCGCGGCAAGCTGCGGGGCGGTGAGGGCGCGGGCGCCGCGGGTTGGTCGGGTGCGGCTGTCCGCGAGCACCGTCGGGCGGCGGAGCCGAGCACGGGGGAGAGGGCGCGGCCACGGCAGAGCATGCTCACGACACGGCAGCAGAGAGGAGGGCGGGGGAAGCTCACGGGGCCGGTAGGGATTCGGGCAGCAGGGGGCGAGGTGTAGGTCGGGGACGCACGACGGAGATGGGGAGGCAGTTCGGGTGGGGAGGCGGAGGCGTGTCGAGCTCCGGGCGGCGACGGGTCGAGGCCGCGGCTTCCGGCGAGCGCTGCGCGAGGGAGAGGATGGGTGTGAAGGAGGTCCGGTGACGGGGCGGGGCAGCGCCGGGGACGGGCGCCGACGTCGGGGGAGCGGGCGTCTCGGGCGAGGTTGACGGGGATCGATCCCGATCTAGATCGGATCGGGAGGGGGAAGTGGGGCGACGAGGGGGGATTAGGGTTTGGGTAGTGGGGGTCGTGGGGTTAAGGGGGGCATGGATGGGCTGGTTGGGCCGGCCGACAGCTGGGCCGGAGCCTAGTGGGGGGGGGTTCTCTTTTCTCTTTTGTTTTGTTCTCTAGCTTTATTCTTTTTCTTTTATTTATTTTCCTTTTTTCTATTTTAATTTTATTTCCCAAATTGTTTTAGTTTTGTAAAATATTCAATTAGCACATAACCTAGTAACATTAACTATACCACTGCCACAACAACTTAGGCACCTAGCTAAAATAGTTTAGTATTTTATAAAATACAATAGGAGTATAATTAATTGTTTTTGCTGCTATTTTAAACACTTAGGGTATTTAATCATTTTATAAAGATGTTGTTCCTCCACCATAATTGATTATGATTTATTTGCTACAATTTGAACATTTTTGATTTGACAATTGAAAACTTTTAATGTTTGACTTTAATTGAAATTTGAATTTGGCTCGGATCTGAACTAACACGAGATTAGCAACAGTAATCGTGGTGACATGGCATCATTACCAGAGGGTTACTATAGCTTGATTATCCGGGCGTCACACGAAACTCGTAGGTCAACCATAGTACGGTCCGCACCAGAGTGGTACAGTAATCCTGTTCTAGAAGTCATGTTACTAGACCATGACGAACCTACAAACTATGAGAAAGCGATGATGAGCCCAGATTTCGATAGATGGCTTGAGGCCATGAAATCTAAGATAGAATCGATGTATGAGAACAAAGTGTGGACTTTGATGGACTTGCCCAATGGTCAGCAAGCCATTGAGAATAAATGGATCTTCAAGAGGAAGACGAACGCTGATAGTAGTGTTACTATCGACAAAGCTCGACTTGTCGAAAAGGTTTTTTGACAAGTTTAAGGTGTTGACTATGATGAGATTTTCTCACTCGTATTGATGCTTAAAGTCTGTCCGAATCGTGTTAGCTATTGCCACATTTTGTGAAATCTGATAAATGGATGTCAAAACTGCATTCCTTAATGGATTTATTAAAGAAGAGTTGTATATGATACAACGAGAAGGTTTTGTCAATCCTAAAGGTGCTAACAAAATTTGCAAGCTCCAGCGATCCATCTATGGACTCGTGCAAGCATCTCGGAGTTGGAATATACGCTTTGATGAGTTCATCAAAGCATATAGTTTTATACAGACTTGCGGTGAAGCGTGTATTTACAAGAAAGTGAGTGGGAGCGCTACAGCCTTTCTGATAAGTATATGTGAATGACATATTGTTGATCCGAAATGATGTATAATTTTCTGGAAAGCATAAAGGAGTGTTTAAAGGAGTTTTCAAAGAGAGACCTCGGTGAAGCTGCTTACATATTGGGCATCAAGATCTATAGAGATAGATCAAGACGCTTGATAAGATTTTTCAATGATTACATACCTTGACAAGATTTTGAAGTAGTTCAAAATAGAACAGTCAAAGAAAGAGTTCTTGCGTGTGTTGCAAGGTGTGAAGTTGAGTAAGACTCAAAACCCGACCACGCCAGAATATAGAAAGAGAATGAAAGACATTTGATACATCCATTTTGCATCATGCTTTTATATCGATATTTATTGCGTTATGGGCTGTTATTACACATTATGTCACAATACTTATGCCTATTCTCTCTTATTTTACAAGGTTTACATAAAGAGGGAGAATGCCGGCAGCTGGGATTCTGGGCTAGAAAAGGAGCAAATATTAGAGACCTATTCTGCATAGCTCCAAAAGTCCTGAAACTTCATGGAAGATGTTTTCCAAATATATAAAAAATACTGAGAGCAAGAACTTCACCAAGGGGGCCACACCCTGCGCACGAGGGTGGAGAGCGCGCCCTACCCCCCTGGGTGCGCCCCCTACCTCGTGGGCCCCCTGGTGGCCCTCCGGTGGCCATCTTCTGCTATATGGAGTCTTTCGATGGGAAAATATGATAAGCCATCTTCTCGGACGAAACTCCGCCGCCACGAGGCGGAACCTTGGCGGAACCAATCTAGGGCTCTAGCGGAGCTGTTCTGCCGGGGAAACTTCCCTTCCGGAGGGGGAAATCATCGCCATCGTCATCACCAACACTCCTCTAATCGGGAGAGGGCAATCTCCATCAACATCTTCATCAGCACCATCACATCTCAAAACCCTAGTTCATCTCTTGTATCCAATTCTTGTCTCCGAGTCCGGGATTGGTGCTAGTAGGTTGCTGGTAGTGTTAATTACTCCTTGTAGTTGATGCTAGTTGGTTTAATTGGTGGAAGATCATATGTTCAGATCCTATATGCATATTAATACCCCTCTGATTATGAACATGTTTATGCTTTGTGAGTAGTTACTTCTGTTCCTGAGGACATGGGAGAAGTCTTTCTATTAGTAGTCATGTGAATTTGGTATTCGTTCGATATTTTGATGAGATGTATGTTGTCTCTCCTCTAGCGGTGTTATGTGAACATCGACTACATGACACTTCACCATTATTTGGGCCTAGAGGAAGGCATTGGGAAGTAATAAGTAGATGATGGGTTGCTAGAGTGACAGAAGCTTAAACCCTAGTTTATGCGTTGCTTCGTAAGGGGCTGGTTTGGATCCATATGTTTCATGCTATGGTTAGGTTTACCTTAATACTTTTGTTGTAGTTGCGGATGCTTGCAATAGAGGTTAATCATAAGTGGGATGCTTGTCCAAGTAAGGGCAGCACCCAAGCACCGATCCACCCACATACCAAATTATCAAAGTACCGAACGCGAATCATATGAACGTGATGAAAACTAGCTTGATGATATTCCCATGTGTCCTCTGGGGCGCTTTACATCATATAAGAGTTTATCCAGGCTTGTCCTTTGATACAAAAGGATTAGGCCACCTTGCTGCACTTTATTTACTTTTGTTACTTGTTGCTCGTCACAAATTATCCTATCACAAAACTATCTGTTACCACTTATTTCAGTACTTGCAGAGAATACCTTGCTGGAAACCGCTTATCATTTCTTTCTGCTCCTCGTTGGGTTCGACACTCTTACTTATCGGAAGGACTACGATAGAACCCCTATACTTGCGGGTCATCAAGACTCTTTTCTGGCGCCGTTGCCGGGGAGTGAAGCGCCTTTGGTAGGTGGAATTTGGTAAGGAAAAATTTATATAGTGTGCTGAAATTTATTGTCACTTGTTACCATGGAAAGTAATCCTCTGAGGGGCTTGTTCGGGGTATCTTCACCCGGACCAGTAGAGCAAAGAGTCGCTCCTCAACCTACTGAACCTACTAAAAATGAAAATGAAAATGCTTGCTTTGAAGTTCATGCGGGTATGATAGAAAAACTGCCAGCTAATCCTTTTTTAGGAGATGGAACAAAACATCCTGATGAACATCTGATATATGTGGATGAAGTTTGTGGATTATTTAAGCTTGCAGGTGTACCTGGAGATGTTGTTAAGAAGAAGGTCTTCCCTTTCTCTTTGAGGGGAGATGCATCGACATGGTATAGGCTATGTGATGATATGGGGTCTTGGAATTACAAACGGTTTAAATTGGAATTTCATCAGAAGTTTTATCCTATGCATCTTGTTCATCATGATCGCAATTATATATATAATTTTTGGCCTCGCGATGGAGAAAGCATCGCTCAAGCTTGGGGGAGGCTTAAATCAATGTTATATTCATGCCCCAATCATGAGCTCTCAAGAGAAATGATTATTCAAAATTTTTATGCTCGGCTTTCTGGTAACAATCGCACCATGCTTGATACTTCTTGTGCTGGCTCTTTTATGATGAAGACTATTGAATTCAAATGGGATTTATTGGAAAGAATTAAATGCAACTCTGAAGATTGGGACCTCGACAATGGTAAGGAGTCAGGTATGACACCTAGTTTTGATTGTGTTAAATCTTTTATGGATACCGATATTTTTCGTAAATTTAGCACTAAATATGGACTTGACTCTGAGATAGTAGCTTCTTTCTGTGAATCTTTTGCTACTTATGTTGATCTCCCCAAGGAGAAGTGGTTTAAATATCATCCTCCCTTAGAAGTAAAAGTAGCTGCACATATTAAAGTTGAAGAAAAGATTGTCACTTATAATGATCCTATTATTCCTACTTCTTATGTTGAGAAACCACCTTTCCCTGTTAGGATAAAGGATCATGCTAAAGCTTCAACTATAGTTCATAAAAGCAATATTAAAACATATACACCTCGTGAGAAAGTTAAAGTTGAACCTAATATTGCTATTGTTAAAGATCTCTTGTCTGATAATATTGATGGGCATGTTATTTATTTCTATGATGAAACTACTAGAATTGCTAAACCCCGTGATAAAGATAAACCTAGACCTGTGGTAGGCATGCCTATTATTTCTGTTAAAATAGGAGATCATTGTTATCATGGCTTATGTGATATGGGTGCTAGTGCTAGTGCAATACCTCATTCCTTATACAAAGAAATTATGCACGATATTGCACCCACTGAGATGGAAGATATTGATGTCACAATTAAACTTGCCAATAGAGATACTATTTCACCAATGGGAATTGTTAGAGATGTTGAAGTCTTGTGTGGGAAAACTAAATATCCTGCTGATTTTCTCGTTCTTGGTTCCCCACAAGATAGCTTTTGTCCCATTATATTTGGTAGACCCTTCTTAAACACTGTTAATGCTACCATAGATTGCAAAAGAGATGTTGTTACTGTCGGTTGAGATGATATGACTCATGAATTTAATTTCTCTAAATTTAGTAGACAACACCGGAAGAAGAATTACCTAGTAAGGATGAAATGATTGGTCTTGCTTCTATTGCCGTACCCCTAGTGATCCTTTAGAACATTATTTGCTAGACCATGAAAATGATATGTTTATGAATGAAAGAAGGGATATAGATGAAGTATTCTTTAAACAGGAACCTATTTTGAGAAACAATTTACCTGTTGAAATCCTAGGGGATCCTCCTCCACCCAAGGGTGATCCCGTGTTTGAGCTTAAACTGTTACCTGATACTCTTAAATATGCTTATCTTGATGAGAAAAAGATATATCCTATTATTATTAGTGCTAACCTTTCAGAGCATGAAGAAGAGAGATTATTGAAAACTCTGAAGAAGCACCGTGCTGGTATTGGGTATACTCTTGATGATCTTAAGGGCATTAGTCCCACTCTATGTCAACATAAAATTAATTTGGAAGAAGATGCTAAACCAGTTCGTGATCATCAACGCCGGCTGAATCCTAAAATGAAAGAAGTGGTAAGGAAGGAAATACTAAAGCTCCTTGAGGCAGGTATAATCTATCCCGTTGCTGATAGTCAGTGGGTATGTCCTGTCCGTTGTGTCCCTAAGAAGGGAGGTATTACTGTCATTCCTAATGATAAAGATGAATTGATTCCTCAAAGAATTATTACAGGTTATAGGATGGTAATTGATTTTCTCAAATTAAATAAGGCAACTAAAAAGGATCATTACCCCTTACCTTTTATCGATCAAATGCTAGAAAGATTGTCCAAACATACACATTTTTTCTTTCTAGATGGTTATTCTGGTTTCTCTCAAATACCTGTGTCAGCCAAAGATCAATCAAAGACTAATTTTACATGCCCTTTTGGTACTTATGCTTATAGACGTATGCCTTTTGGTTTATGTAATGCACCTGCTACCTTTCAAAGATGCATGATGGCTATATTCTCCGACTTTTGTGAAAAGATTTGTGAGGTTTTCATGGATGACTTTTCTGTCTATGGATCTTCTTTTGATGATTGCTTGAGCAACCTTGATCGAGTTTTGCAGAGATGTGAAGAAACTAATCTTGTCTTGAATTGGGAAAAGTGCCACTTCATGGTTAATGAAGGTATTGTCTTGGGGCATAAAGTTTCTGAAAGAGGTATCGAAGTTGATAAGGCCAAGGTTGATGTTATTGAAAAGATGCCATGTCCCAAGGACATCAAAGGTATTGGAAGTTTCCTTGGTCATGCCGGTTTTTATAGGAGGTTCATTAAGGACTTCTCAAAAATTTCTCGGCCTTTGACTAATTTATTACAAAAAGATATACCATTTGTCTTTGATGATGATTGTGTAGAAGCATTTGAAATACTTAAGAAAGCATTGATTTCTGCACCTATTGTTTAGCCACCTGATTGAAATTTACCCTTTGAAATTATGTGTGATGCTAGTGATTATGCTGTAGGTGCTATTCTAGGACAAAGAGTTGATAAGAAACTAAATGTTATTCAATATGCTAGTAAAACTCTAGACAATGCTCAATGAAATTATGCTACTTCTGAAAAGGAATTCTTAGCAGTTGTATTTGCTTGTGATAAGTTTAGACCTTATTTTGTTGATTCTAAAGTAACTATTCGCACTGATCATGCTTCTATTAAATATCTTATGGAAAAGAAAGATGCTAAACCTAGACTTATTAGATGGGTTCTCTTGCTACAAGAATTTGATTTGCATATTGTTGATAGAAAAGGAGCTGAGAACCCCGTTGCAGACAACTTGTCTAGGTTAGAAAATGTGCTTGATGACCCACTACCTATTGATGATAGCTTTCCTGATGAGCAATTAAATGTCATAAATGCTTCTCATACTGCTCCATGGTATGCTGATTATGCTAATTACATTGTTGCTAAGTTTATGGAGTACCACCTAGTTTCACATACCAGCAAAAGAAGAAGTTCTTCTATGATTTGAGGCATTACTTTTGGGATGACCCACATCTTTATAAAGAAGGAGTAGATGGTGTTATTAGATGTTGTGTACCTGAGCATGAATAGGAACAGATCCTACGCAAGTGTCACTCCGAAGCTTATGGAGGACACCACGCTGGAGATAGAACTGCACATAAGGTATTGCAATCCGGTTTTTATTGGCCTACTCTCTTCAAGGATGCCTGTAAGTTTGTCTTATCTTGTGATGAATGTCAAAGAATTGGTTATATCAGTAGACGTCAAGAAATGCCTATGAATTATTCACTTGTTATTGAACCATTTGATGTTTGGGGCTTTGATTATATGGGACCTTTTCCTCCCTCTAATGGGTATACACATATTTTAGTTGTTGTTGATTACGTCACTAAGTGGGTAGAAGCTATTCCAACTAGTAGTGCTGATCATAACACTTCTATTAAAAATGCTTAAAGAAGTTATTTTTCCAAGATTCGGAGTCCCTAGATATTTCATGACTGATGGTGGTTCACATTTCATTCATGGTGCTTTCCGTAAAATGTTTGCTAAATATGATGTTAATCATAGAATTGCATCTCCTTATCACCCTCATTCTAGTGGTCAAGTAGAATTGAGTAATAGAGAACTCAAATTAATTTTGCAAAAGACTGTTAATAGGTCTAGAAAGAATTGGTCCAATAAACTTGATGATGCATTATGGTCCTATAGAACTACATATAAAAATCCTATGGGTATGTCTCCGTATAAAATGGTCTATAAAAAGCATGTCACTTACCTCTCAAACTAGAACACAAGGCTTATTGGGCTATTAAAGAACTTAATTATGATTTTAAACTTGCCGGTGAGAAGAGGTTATTTGATATTAGCTCACTTGATGAATGGAGAACCCAAGCCTACGAAAATGCCAAGTTGTTTAAAGAAAAAGTTAAAAGATGGCATGACAAATGGATACAAAAGCGTGAGTTTAATGTAGGTGATTATGTATTGCTATACAACTCTCGTTTAAGATTTTTTGCAGGAAAACTTCCCTCTAAATGGGAAGGTCCTTACGTTATCGAGGAGGTCTACCGTTCCGGTGCCATAAAAAATCAACAACTTCGAAGGCACAAATCCGAAGGTGGTGAACGGTCAAAGAATCAAACATTATATCTCAGGTAATCCCATAAATGTTGAAACCAATATTATTGAAACCGTAACCCCGGAGGAATACATAAGGGACACTTTCCGGAACGTTTCAGACTCCGAAAAGGAATAGGTATGTAGTACGGTAAGTAAACCGACTCCAAAACAGTTTTTAAGGCAATATTTCTCCGTTTTGGAATATTTAGAAAAATAGAAAAATAAGTAGCAGTCCGGGAAGGACTCGAGGGCTCCACGAGGGTGGAGGGCGTGCCCTACCCTACTGGGCGCGCCCCTACCTCGTGGGCACCTTGTGTGCTCTCTGGACTCCGTTTTTGTACACGACACGTATTTTGGTCGGTAAAAATTCATTATATAATCTCCCGGAGGTTTTGACTCCCGTATCACGCAAAAATCCTCTGTCTGTGTTTCGAGCTATTACTGCCGCAGATTAGAGCAAGATGTCTTCGCAAGAGTCAGTCGGGGAGAGCCGGGTGTCTCATCCGGCACCGAGATCAACAACAAACAACAATGCTGACCTCTTTGGGAAAGCAACGGAGGAAGAGATGGAGGCTGATTTGAAGAGAATAGATGCCATGGAAGAGGATCAAGAAGTCACTTCCCGCCTCCAAGCTGGATTCACAATGGGATAACTGCAAAGCTCGGCTATTCCAAACTCGGTTATCCCTTCCAATGTTAGATTTCTTTCTTATGAGAATATGAAAAAGAGTGTCTCTAGTTCTCCCGCATCTATGCAGCACCCTTGGGTGCAGGGAGCTTTGGCTGTTATAGGAAAGCTCCGAAAGGTAATAATGGACCTCAAGCAGCAAGTCAACAAGCTCGAGGAGGAGAATCGTATCTTGAGGGGCATCATCGCCAAGAACATCACATCACCATCCCTGAAAAGAGAGACATAATCACATGGGTTTGGGCACTCCCCTTGGCAACTGCCAAGCTTGGGGGAGTGCCCCGGTATCGTATCACCATCACTTTTATCTTTACCGTTTTTCTTAGTTCGATCATTTTGGTAATATCTTGATCTAGTAGAATAAAAGTTCTTAGTATGATTTAGTTGTGAGTTTTGCTTTATTATCCTCCTATGTAATCGAGTCCGTAAGCTATATAATAAAGATTAGTGTTGAGTCAAGGGCTTGATTATTTTGCCATGATCCTAAGGGAATAAAAGAAAAGAGAAATAAATAAAAAGAAACAAAGAGATCATGTGAGTCTTATGGAGAGTAATGAGCTCACATAGAAAGAGTGTGATGAATAAAAGTTGTCTAGGGTTGACAAACACAGTTTTGGTCATCATTGCAATTAATAGGAAGTAATAAAGAAAGAGAGATCTTCACATATAAATATACTATCTTGGACATCTTTTATGATTGTGAGCACTCATTAAAATATGACATGCTAAAGAGTTGACATTGGACAAGGAAGACAACGTAATGGGTTATGTTTTCTTACATCTGAGATGAATTATATTGTCTTGGATCTTCCAACATGATGAGCTTGCTTTTTCCCCTCATGCTAGCCAAATTCATTGCACCAAGTAGAGTTACTACTTGTGCTTCCAAATACCCTTAAACCAGTCTTGCCATAAGAGTCCACCATATCTACCTATCGATTGAGTAAGATCCATCAAGTAAGTTGTCATCGGTGCAAGCTATAAAAATTGCTCTCTAAATATGTATGATTGATTGGTGTGGAGGAAATAAGCTTTATACGATCGTGTGATATGGAAGTAATAAAAGCGACAGACTGCATAATAAAGGTCCATATCACAAGTGGCAATATAAAGTGACGTTCTTTCGCATTAAGATTTTGTGCATCCAACCATAAAAGCGCATGACAACCTCTGCTTCCCTCTGTGAAGGGACTATCTTTTACTTTTATCTCCTACATTGCATAAGAGTCGCAATGATCTTCACCCTTCATTTTTACATTTTATCCTTTGGCAAGCACAATATGTTGGAAAGATCCTGGTATATATGGCTAATTGGATGTGAGTTTTCATGAACTAGTACTGTTGACATTACCCTTGAGGTAAAACGTTGGGAGGCAAAACTATAAGCCCCTATCTTTCTCTGTGTCCGATTAAAACTCCATACCCATAAGTATTGCGTGAGTGTCAGCAATTGTGAAAGATTATATGATAGTTGAGTATGTGGACTTGCTAAAAAGCTCTTATACATTGACTCTTTCCTATGTTATGATAAATTGCAATTGCTTCAATGACTGAGATTGTAGTTTGTTAGTTTTCAATGAAGTTTACGATTCATACTTGATATTGTGATTGAATTATTACTCTAGCATTAGAGATTATATGACAAAGAATTATATGAGTTGCTGTTCTAAGAATGATCATGATGCCCTCATGTCCATATTTTATTTTTATCGACACCTCTATCTCTAAACATGTGGACATATTTTTCAATTTCGGCTTTTTGCTTGAGGACAAGCGAGGACTAAGCTTGGGGGAGTTGATACGTCCATTTTGCATCATGCTTTTATATCGATATTTATTGCATTATGGGCTGTTATTACACATTATGTCGCAATACTTATGCCTATTCTCTCTTATTTTACAAGGTTTACATAAAGAGGGAGAATGCCGGCAGCTGGGATTCTGGGCTGGAAAAGGAGCAAATATTAGAGACCTATTCTGCACAGCTCCAAAAGTCCTGAAACTTCACGGAAGATGTTTTCCAAATATATAAAAAATACTGAGAGCAAGAACTTCACCAGGGGGGCCACACCCTGCCCACGAGGGTGGGGGGCGCGCCCTAGCCCCCTGGGTGCGCCCCCTACCTCGTGCGCCCCCTGGTGGCCCTCCGGTGGCCATCTTCTGCTATATGGAGTCTTTCGATGGGAAAATATGATAAGCCATCTTCTCGGACCAAATTATCAAAGTACCGAATGCGAATCATATGAACGTGATGAAAACTAGCTTGACGATATTCCCATGTGTCCTCTGGAGCGCTTTACATCATATAAGAGTTTATCCAGGCTTGTCCTTTGCTACAAAAGGATTGGGCCACCTTGCTGCACTTTATTTACTTTTGTTACTTGTTGCTCGTCACAAATTATCCTATCACAAAACTATCTGTTACCACTTATTTCAGTACTTGTAGAGAATACCTTGCTGGAAACCGCTTATCATTTCCTTCTGCTCCTCGTTGGGTTCGACACTCTTACTTATCGAAAGGACTACAATAGATCCCCTATACTTGTGGGTCATCAACATTCCCTATGCCTCAGTCATAGGTTCTATAAAGTTTGCCATGCTGTATACCAGACCTATTGTGTACCTTGCCATGAGTTTGGCAAAGGGGTACAATAGTAATCCAGGAGTAGATCACTGGACAACGGTCAAAATTATCCTTGGAGGACTAAGGAAATATTTCTCTGTTATGGAGGTGATAAAGGGTTCATTGTAAAGAGTTACATCGATGCAAGCTTTAACACCGATCTGGATGACTCTAAGTCTTAATCTGGATACATATTGAAAGTGGGAGCAATTAGCTAGAGTAGCTCCATGCAGAGCATTGTAGACATAGAAATTTGCAAAATACATACAAATCTGAATGTGGCAGACTCGTTGGCTAAACTTCTCTCACAAGCAAAACATGATCACACCTTAGTACTCTTCGGGTGTTAATCACATCGCGATGTGAACTAGATCATTAACTCTAGTAATCCCTTTGGGTGTTGGTCACATAGCGATGTGAACTATGGGTGTTAAATCACATGGTGATGTGAACTATTGGTGTTAAATCACATGACGATGTGAACTAGATTATTGACTCTAGTGCAAGTGGGAGACTGAAGGAAATATGCCCTAGAGGCAATAATAAAGTTGTTATTTATATTTGCTTATATCATGATAAATGTTTATTATTTATGCTAGAATTGTATTAACCGGAAACTTAGTACATGTGTGAATACATAGACAAACAGAGTGTCCCTAGTATGCCTCTACTTGACTAGCTCGTTAATAAAAGATGGCTAAGTTTCCTAACCATAGACATGTGTTGTCATTTGATGATCGAGATCACATCATTAGAGAATGATGTGATGGACAAGACCCATCCATTAGCTTAGCATAATGATCGTTTAGTTTTATTGCTATTGCTTTCTTCATGACTTATACATGTTCCTTTGACTATGAGATTATGCAACTCCCGAATACCGGAGGAACACCTTGTATGCTATCAAACATCACAACTTCACTGGGTGATTATAAAGATGCTCTATAGGTGTCTCCAACGGTGTTTGTTGAGTTGGCATAGATCGAGATTAGGATTTGTCACTCCATGTATTGGAGAGGTATCTCTGGGCCATCTCGGTAATGCACATCACTATAAGCCTTGCAAGCAATGTGACTAATGAGTTAGTTACGGGATGATGTATTACGGAACAAGTAAAGAGACTTGCCGGTAACGAGATTGAACTAGGTATGAAGATACCAACGATCGAATCTCGGGCAAGTAACATACCGATGTCAAAGGGAACAACGAATGTTGTTATGCGTTTTGACTGATAAAGATCTTCGTAGAATATGTAGGAACCAATATGAGCATCCAGGTTCCACTATTGGTTATTGACCGGAGATGTGTCTCGGTCATGTCTACATAATTCTCGAATCCGTAGGGCGCTCGATGACGATTTATATTATGAGTTATGTGATTTGATGACTGAAGTTTGTTCGGAGTCCCGGATGAGATCATGGACATGACGAGGAGTCTCGAAATGGTCGAGAGGTAAATATAGATATATTGGAAGGTTATATTCGGACACCGGAATGGTTCTGAAGTGTTTCGGGTATTTTTCGGAGTACCGAGAGGTTACCGGAACCCCCTTGGGAAGTAGTGGGCCTTAATGGGCTTTAGTGGAAAGGAGAGAAGGGCCTCAAGGGGTGGCGGCGCCCCCCCATGGCTGGTCCGAATTGGTCTGGGAGGGGGCGGCACCCCCCTCTTTCCTTCTCCCCTCTTCCTCCCTCCCTCCTTCTCCTTGTTGGAATAGGAAAGGGGGGGCGAATCCTACTTGGACCGGGAGTCCAAGTAGGACTCCCCCCTTTGGCGCTCCCCCCTTGGGCCAGCCTCCTCTTCTCCCCTCCTTTATATACATGAGAGGGCGGCACCCCAAAGACACAACAAGTCTTCTCTTAGCTGTGTGCGGTGCCCCCCTTGATACTTCTCCAACGTATCTATAATTTTTGATTGTTCCATGCTATTATATTATATGTTTTAGATGTTTAATGGCCTTTATTATGCAATTTTATATTATTTTTGGGACTAACCTATTAACCAAAGGCCCAATGCAAATTGCTGTTTTTTTTGCCTATTTCAGTGTTTCGCAGAAAAGGAATATCAAACGGAATCCAAACGGAACGAAACCTTCGCAAGGTTTTTTTTGGAACAAACACAACCTAGGAGACTTGGAGTGGAGGTCAAGGAAGCAACAAGGTGGCCACGAGGTAGGGCAGCGCGCCCCCACCCTCGTGGGCCCCTCGTGGCTCCACCGACCTACTTCTTTCGCCTATATATACTCTTATACCCTGAAAATATCCAGGGGATCCACAAAACCACGTTCCCACCGCCGCAACCTTCTGTACCCGTGAGATCCCATCTGGGGACCTTTTCCGGCAATCTGTCGGAGGGGGATTCGATCATGGAGGGCTTCTACATCAACACCATAGCCTCTCCGATGATGTGTGAGTAGTTTACCTCAGACCTTCGGGTCCATAGTTATTAGCTAGATGGCTTCTTCTCTTTCTTTGGATCTCAATACAAAGTTCTCCTCGATATTCTTTTGAGATCTATTCGATGTATTTTTTTTGCGGTGTGTTTGCCGAGATCCGATGAATTGTGGGTTTATGATTAATATTATCTATGAACAATATTTGATTCTTCTCTGAATTCTTATATGCATAATTTGATATCTTTGCAAGTCTCTTCGAATTATCAGTTCGGTTTGGCCTACTAGATTGATCTTTCTTGAAATGGGAGAAGTGCTTAGCTTTGGGTTCAATGTTGCGGTGTTCTTTGCCAGTGACAGTTGGGGCAGCAAGGCACGTATTGTATTGTTGCCATCGAGGATAACAAGATGGGGTTTTCATCATATTGCATGAGTCTATCCCTATACATCATGTCATCTTGCTTAAGGTGTTACTCTGTTTTTAACTTAATACTCTAGATGCATGCTGGATAGCGGTCGATGAGTGGAGTAATAGTAGTAGATGCAGGCAGGAGTCGGTCTAGTTGTCTCGGCACATATTGTATTGTTGCCATCGAGGATAAAAAGATGGGGTTTATATCATATTGCTTGAGTTTATCCCTCTACATCATGTCGTCTTGCCTAATGTGTTACTATGTTCTTATGAACTTAATACTCTAGATGCATGCTGGATAGCGGTCGATGTGTGGAGTAATAGTAGTAGATGTAGAATCGTTTCGGTCTACTTGACACGGACGTGATGCCTATGTTCATGATCATGCCTAGATATCATCATAACTATGCACTTTCCTGTCAATTGCTCGGCAGTAATTTGTTCACCCACCGTAATTTATGCTATCTTGAGAGAAGCCACTAGTGAAACCTATGGCCCCGGGTCTACTTTACATCATATTATTTTCCCATCAACTAGCTATTTCTGTCGTCGTTTATTTTGCAATCTTCACTTTTCAATCTATACAACAAAATACCAAAATTTTTATTTTATTATCTCTATCAGATCTCACTTTCGTAAGTGATCGTGAAGGGATTGACAACCCCTTTATCGCGTTGGTTGCGAGGTTCTTGTTTCTTGTGTAGGTACTAGGCGACTTGCGTGTAGTCTCCTACTGTATTGATACCTTGGTTCTCAAAAACTGAGGGGAATACTTATGCTACTTTGCTGCATCACCCTTTCCTCTTCAAGGGAAAACAAAGCAAGAAGGATTTCTGGCACCGTTGCCGGGGAGATCTACGCCAAGTCAAGACATACCAAGTACCCGTCACAAACTCTTATCCCTCGCATTACATTATTTTCCATTTGCCTCTCATTTTCCTCTCCCCCACTTCACCTTTGCCGTTTTATTCGCCTCTTTTCTGTTCGCCCTTTTTCTGTTCGCCTTCTTTCACTTGCCTCTTGTGTGACTGTTTGTTGGATTGATTGTTTGTCACAATGGCTCAAGATAATGCTAAATTATATGACTTTTCCAATACCAACAATAATGATTTTATTATCACTCCGATTGCTCCTCTTACCGATGCTGAATCTTGCGAAATAAATACTACTTTGCTGAATCTTGTCATCAAAGATTAATTTGCTGGCCTTCCTAGTGAAGATGCCGCTACCCATCTAAACAACTTTGTTGATTTATGTGATATGCAAAAGAAGAAAGATGTGGATAATGATATTCTTAAATTGTAGCTATTTTCATTTTTTCTTAGAGATCGTGCTAAAACTTGGTTCTCTTCTTTGCCTAAACATAATATTGATTCATGGAATAAGTGCAAAGATGCTTTTATCTCTAAGTATTTTCCTCCCGTTAAGATCATCTCTCTTAGAAACGATATTATGAATTTTAAGCAACTTGATCATGAGCATGTTGCACAAGCATGGGAGAGGATGAAATTAATGATACGCAATTGCCCTACACATGGTTTGAATTTATGGATGATTATACAGAATTTTTATGCTGGATTGAATTTTGCCTCTAGAAATCTTTTAGATTAGGCCGCGGGAGGCACTTTTACAGAAATCACTTTAGGATAACCTACTAAACTCCTAGATAATATTATGGTTAATTATTCTCAATGGCACACTGAAAGATCTACTAGTAAAAAAGTTCATGCGATAGAAGAGATTAATGTTTTGAGTGGAAAGATGGATGAACTTATGAAATTGTTTGCTAATAAGAGTGCTTCTTATGATCCTAATGATATGCCTTTGTCCACTTTGATTGAGAATAATAATGAATCTATGGATGTGAATTTTGTTGGTAGGAACAATTTTGGCAACAACGCTTATAGAGGAAGCTTTAATTCTAGGCCGTTCCCTAGTAATTTCTCTAATAATTATGGTAATTACTACAACAAATATTATGGAAATTTTAATAAGATGCCCTCTGATTTTGAGACTAGTGTTGAAGAATTTATGAATTCGCAAAAGAATTTCAATGCTTTGATTGAAGAAAAATTGCTTAAGATTGATGAGTTGGCTAGGAACGTGGATAGAATTTCTCTTGATGTTGATTCTTTGAAACTTAAATCTATTCCACCTAAGCATGATATCAATGAGTCTCTCAAGGCCATGAGAATTTTCATTGATGAGTGCAAAGAAAGAACCACTATGATGCATGGTAAAAAAGAGTGCTTTCTGAAAGCATGTTCTTCTAGTTTTCATGATAATAAAGATGTAGATCTAAAAGTGATTGATGTGTCTCCTATTAAATCTTTGTTTTCCAATATGAATCTTGATAAAGAGGGAGCTGGATATGAGTCAACTTTAGTTAAAAGGCGTCCCAATGATTTGGAGTTTTTAGATCTTGATGCTAAAATTAATAAAAGTGGGATTGAAGAGGTCAAAACTTAACATAGCCATGAACCCACTATTTTGGATTTCAAGGGATTTAATTTTGATAATTACTCTTTGATAGATTGTATTTCCTTGTTGCAATCCGTGTTGAATTCTACTTATGCTTATGATCAAAATAAGGCTTTTACTAAACATATCATTAATGCTTTAATGCAA
Source organism: Triticum aestivum (assembly GCF_018294505.1). Taxonomy (NCBI): domain Eukaryota; kingdom Viridiplantae; phylum Streptophyta; class Magnoliopsida; order Poales; family Poaceae; genus Triticum; species Triticum aestivum. The sequence goes on along the minus strand of NC_057797.1, from coordinate 560,517,344 downwards.
TCTTATGAAGAAAAGCTTGAACTAGAAGTTTCTATCCCTAGAAAACTTTATGATGAGTGAGAAACTACTATTAAAATTAATATCAAAGATCATGAATGCTATGCTTTATGTGATTTGGGTGCTAGTGTTTCCATGATTCCAAAAACTTTGTGTGATGTGTTAGGTTTTCGTGAATTTGATGATTGTTCTTTAAATTTGCACCTTGCGGATTCCACCATTAAGAAACCTATGGGAAGTATTAATGATGTTATTATTGTTGCAAATAGGAATTATGTGCCCATAGATTTCATTGTTCTTGATATAGATTGCAATCCTACATGTCCTATTATTCTTGGTAGACCTTTCCTTAGAACGATTGGTGCAATTATTGACATGAAAGAAGGAAATATTATATTCCAATTTCCGTTAAGGAAAGGCATGTAACACTTTCCTAGAAAGAAAATTAAATTACCTTATGAATCTATTATGAGAGCCACTTATTGATTGCATACCAAAGATGACAATACCTAGATCTATTCTTGCTTTTATACTAACGGAGCTCATGATATTTTCTGTTGAGTTTTGTGTTGTGAAGTTTTCAAGTTTTTGGGTAAAGATTTGATGGATTTTGGAACAAGGAGTGGAAAGAGCCTAAGCTTGAGGATTCCCAAGGCACCCCAAGGTAAAATTCAAGGACAACCAAAAGCCTAAGCTTGGGGATTCCCCGGAAGGCATCCCCTCTTTTGTCTCCATCTATCGGTAACTTTACTTGAGGCTATATTTTTATTCACCACATGATATGTGTTTTGCTTGGAGCGTCTTGTATGATTTGAGTCTTTACTTTTTAGTTTACCACAATCATCCTTGCTATATGCACCTTTTGGGAGAGACACACATGAATCGGAATTTATTAGAATACACTATGTGCTTCACTTATATCTTTTGAGCTAGATAATTTTGCTCTAGTGCTTCACTTATATCTTTTAAGAGCACTTCGGTGGTTTTATTTTATAGAAATTATTGATCTATCATGCTTCACTTATATTATTTTGAGAGTCTTTTAGAACAACATGGTAATTTTCTTTCGTTATGAAATTAGTCCTAATATGATAGGCATCCAAGATGGGAATAATAAAAACCTTAATATAGAGTGCATTAAATGTTATGAGAAGCTTGATACTTGATAGTTGTTTTGAGATATAAAGATGGTAATATTAGAGTTGTGCTAGTTGAGTAATTGTGGAATTGAGAAATACTTGTGTTGAAGTTGGCAAGTCCCGTAGCATGCACGTATGGTAAACGTTGTGTGACAAATTTGAAGCATGGGGTGTTCTTTGATTGCTTTCCTTATGAGTGGCGGTCGGGGACGAGCGATGGTCTTTTCCTACCAATCTATTCCCCTAGGAGCATGCGCGTAGTGCTTGGTTTTGATGACTTGTAGATTTTTGCAATAAGTATGTGAGTTCTTTATGACTAATGTTGTGTCCATGGATTATACGCACTCTCACCCTTCCATCATTGCTAGCCTCTTCGATACCGTGCATTGCCCTTTCTCACCTCGACAGTTGGTGCAAACTTCGCCGGTGCATCCAAATCCCGTGATATGATACACTCTATCACACATAAGCCTCCTTATATCTTCCTCAAAACATCCACCATACCTACCTATTATGGCATTTCCATAGCCATTTCGAGATATATTGCCATGCAGCTTTCCACCGTTCTGTTTATTATGACACGCTCCATCATTGTCATATTGCCTTGCATGATCATGTAGTTGACATCGTATTTGTGGCAAAGCCACCTTCATAATTCGTTCATACATGTCACTCTTGATTCATTGCATATCTCGGTGCACCGCCGGAGGCATTCACATAGAGTCATATTTTTTTTTCTAAATATCGAGTTGTAATTCTTGAGTTGTAAGTAAATAAAAGTGTGATGATTTTCATTATTAGAGCATTGTCCCATGTGAGGAAAGTTCTTCAAAAAAAGAGAGAAAAAAAGAGAGAAAAAAAGAGAGAAGGGGCAATGTTACTATCCTTTTCCCACACTTGTGCTTCAAAGTAGCACCATGATCTTCATGATAGAGAGTCTCCTATTTTGTCACTTTCATATACTAGTGGGAATTTTTCATTTTAGAACTTGGCCTGTATATTCCTATGACGGGCTTCCCAAAAAATGCCCTAGGTCTTCGTGAGCAAGCAAGTTGGATGCACACCCACTTAGTTTCTTTTGTTGAGCTTTCATATATTTATGTCTCTAGTGCATCCGTTGCATGGCAATCCCTACTCCTTGCATTGACATCAATAGATGGGCATCTCCATAGCCCATTGATTAGCTATGTCAATGTGAGACATTCTCCCTTTTGTCTTCTCACACAACCTCCATCATCATATTCTATTCCACCCATAGTGCTATGTCCATGACTCGTGCTCATATATTGCGTGAAAGTTGAAAGAGTTTGAAAAGGCTAAAGTATGAAACAATTGCTTGGCTTGTCATCGGGGTTGTGCATGATGGGAGCATTTTGTGTGACGAGAATGAAGCATGGCCAACCTATATGATTTTGTAGGGATAAGCTTTCTTTGGCTATCTTATTTTGATAAGACATAATTGCTTGGTTAGCATGCTTGAAGTATTATTATTTTTATGTCAATATTAAACTTTTCTCTAGAATCTTTTGGATCTAAACATTCATGCCGCAATAAAGAGAACTACATTGAAAATTTTGTTAGGTAGCATTCCACATCAAAAATTCTGTTTTTATCATTTACCTACTCGAGGATGAGCATGAATTAAGCTTGGGGATGCTTGATACGTATCTATAATTTTTGATTGTTCCATGCTATTATATTATCTGTTTTGGATGTTTAATGGGCTTTATTATGCACTTTTGTATTATTTTTGGGACTAACCTATTAACCGAAGGCCCAGTGCAAATTGCTGTTTTTTGCCTATTTCAGTGTTTCGTAGAAAAGGAATATCAAACGGAATGAAATCTTCACGAGGATCTTTTTGGAACAAACGCAATCCAGGAGACTTGGAGTGGAGGTCAAGGAAGCAACGAGGCGGCCACGAGGTAGGGCGGCGTGCCCAGGGGGCAGGCGCGCCCCCACCCTTGTGGCCCCCTCGTGGCTCCACGGACCTACTTCTTTCGCCTATATATACTCTTATACCCTGAAAACATCCAGGGAAACCACGAAACCACTTTTCCACCGCCGCAACCTTCTGTACCCATGAGATCCCATCTGGGGACCTTTTCCGGCGATCTGCCAGAGGGGGATTCGATCATGTAGGGCTTCTACATCAACACCATAGCCTCTTCGATGATGTGTGAGTAGTTTACCTTAGACCTTCAGGTCCATAGTTATTAGCTAGATGGCTTCTTCTCTCTCTTTGGATCTCAATACAAAGTTCTCCTCGAAGTTCTTGGAGATCTATTCAATGTAATTCTTTTTGCGGTGTGTTTGCCGAGATCCAATGAATTGTGGGTTTATGATTAAGATTATCTATGAACAATATTTGATTCTTCTCTGAATTCTTTATGCATGATTTGATATCTTTGCAAGTCTCTTTGAATTATCAGTTTGGTTTGGCCTACTAGATTGATCTTTCTTGCAATGGGAGAAGTGCTTAGCTTTGGGTTCAATCTTGCGGTGTCCTTTCCCAGTGACAGTAGGGGCAGCAAGGCACGTATTGTATTGTTGCCACCGAGGATAAAAATATGGGGTTTATATCATATTTCTTGAGTTTATTCCTCTACATCATGTCATCTTGCCTAATGCGTTACTCTGTTCTTATGAACTTAATACTCTAGATGCATGCTGGATAGCGGTCGATGTGTGGAGTAATAGTAGTAGATGCAGAATCATTTCTGTCTACGTGATACAGACGTGATGCCTATGTTCATGATCATGCCTAGATATCATCATAACTATGCACTTTTCTATCAATTGCTCGGCAGTAATTTGTTCACCCATCGTAATTTATGCTATCTTGAGAGAAGCCACTAGTGAAACCTATGCCCCCCAGGTCTACTTTGCATCATATTATTTTCCCGTCAACTAGCTATTTCTGTCGCCGTTTATTTTGCAATCTTTACTTTTCAATCTATACAACAAAAATACCAAAAATATTTATCTTATTATCTCTATCAGATCTCACTTTCGTAAGTGACCGTGAAGGGATTGACAACCCCTTTATCACGTTGGTTGCGAGTTTCTTGTTTGTTTGTGCAGGTACTAGGCGACTTGCGTGTAGTCTCCTACTGGATTGATATCTTGGTTCTCAAAAACTGAGCGAAATACTTATGCTACTTTGCTGCATCACCCTTTCCTCTTCAAGGGAAAACCAATGCATGCTCAAGAGGTAGCACCCCTCCACAGTTACACACCTCGGTCATATCGTCGTAGTGCTTAGGCGAAGCCGTGCACCGGTAAATTCATCATCACCGTCAACTCACCGTCGTGCTGATGGAACTCTCCCTTGTCCTCAACTGGATCAAGAACTCGAGGGACTTCATCGTGCTAAACGTGCGCTGGACATGGAGGTGATGTACATTCGGTGGTAGGATCGGTTGAATCGCGAAGATGTTCGACTACATCAACCGCGTTACTAAACGCTTTCGCTTTCGGTCTACGAGGATACGTGGACACACTCTTCCCTCTCGTTGCTATGCATCTCGTAGATAGATCTTGTGTGATCGTAGGTTTTTTTGAAATACTGTGTTCCCCAATAGAACAGGGCTTGGCGGCAGCTCCGTATTGATGATCCATCCATGTTTGATACTTTATTGTACTAGTTCCTTTGTGAAGAAGACTATTGAGTTCAGGTGGGATCTTTTAGAAAGAATTAAACGCAACTCTGAAGATTGAGAACTCAACGAAGGTAAAGAGTCAGGTATTAATCTTAAGTATGATTGTGGTAAATCTTTTATGAATACCGATGCTTTTCAAAAATTTAGCACTAAATATGGACTTGACTTTGAGATAGTAGCCTCCTTTTGTGAAGCATTTGCTACTCATGTTGTTCTCCCTAAGGAGAAGTGGTTTAAATATCATCCACCTATTAAAGAAGAAATTAAGGAACCAGTAATAGCAAAAGATGAAACTATTATTTATAATGTTGACCCAGTTGTTCCTACTGCTTATATTGAAAAACCACCTTTCCCTATTAGGATAAAGGAGCATGCTAAGGTTTCAACTGTGGTCAATAAAAGTTATATAAGAGCACCTAAACCTGCTGAACAAATCAAAGTAGAACCTAGCGTTGCTATGGTTAAAGATCTCTTGGTAGAATATATAGATGGACATGTTATTTACTTCTGTGATGAAGCTACTACAATTGCTAAGCGCAATGAGAAAGATAAACATAGACCTGTTGTTGGCATGCCTGTTGTCTCAAACAAAATAGGAGATCACTGTCATCATGGTTTATGTGACTTAGGTGCTAGCATGAGTTCTATTCCTTTTTACCTTATATCAAGAAATTATGAATGATATAGCACCCGCTAAGATAGAAGACAGAGATGTTACTATTAAACTTGCTAATAGAGACACCATCACACCACTTGGGATTGTTAGATATGTTGAAGTCTTGTGTGGGAAAATAAAATATCCTATTGATTTTTTAGTTCTTGGTTCCCCACAACATGACTTTTGTCCCATTATCTTCGGTAGACCTTTATTAAACACCGTTAATGCTAAAATAGATTGTGAGAAACAAACCGTTTTGGTGATGAGTCTCATGAGTTTAATTTTTCCAAGTTCAATAGAAAGCATGATAAGAAATAATTACCTAGTAAGGATGAAATAATTGGTCTTGCTTCTATGGCCATGCTTCCTACTGATCCTCTAGAACAATATTTGCTAGACCATGAAAATGATATGCATATGCATGAAAGAAATGAGATAGATAAAATTTCTTTGAACAACGACCTTGCTTAAACACAATTTCCTATTGAAACTATAGGAGGTACTCCTCCACCTAAAGGTGATCCTATGTTTGAATTAAAACAATTGCCAGACACTTTGAAATATGCTTATCTTGATGAGAAAAAGATATATCTTGTTATTATTAGTGCTAACCTTTCAAAACATGAGGAAGAAAGATTATTGAAACTTCTGTAGAAGCACCGAGCTGCTATTGGATATACTCTTGACGATCGTAAGGGAATTAGTCCCACTCTCTGTCAGCACAAGATTAATATGCAACCTGATGTTAAACCCGTTGTTGATCACCAACGGCGTTTAAATCCTAAAATTAAAGAAGTGGTAAGAACCGAAATACTGAAGCTTCTGGAAGTAGGTATAATCTATCCTATTACTGATGTATATGAGTATGTCCTATTCATTGTGTCTCTAAGAAGGGAGATATTACTGTTGTTCCTAATGATAAGAATGGACTTATTCCACAAAGAATTGTCACTGGCTACAGAATGGTAATTGATTTTAGAAAATTAAATAAAGAAACTAGAAAATATCATTACCCTTTGCCTTTCATTGATCAAATGCTAGAAAGACTATCTAAGAACATACACTTTTGCTTCCTTGATGGATATTCTGGTTTTTATCAAATACTTGTTTCACAACCTGACCAAGAGAAAACTATCTTTACTTGTCCTTTTTGGAACTTATACTTATAGACGTATGCCTTTTGGTTTATGCAATGCACCTGCTACCTTACAAACATGTATGACTACTATATTCTCTGATTTTTGTGAAAAGATTGTTGAGATTTTCATGGATAATTTTTCTGTTTACGGAACTTCTTTTGATGATTGCTTAAGCAACCTTGATCGAGTTTTGCAGAGATGCGAGCAAACTAATATTGTCTTGAATTGGGAGAAGTGCCACTTTATGGTTAATGAAGGTATTATCTTGGGACATAAATTTCTGAACGAGGTATTGAGGTGGATAAAGCTAAAGTTGATGCAATTGAGAAAATGCCATGTCCTGAAGATATCAAAGGTATTTGTAGTTTCTATAGGAGATTTATTAAAGACTTCTCTAAAATTTCTAGGCCTCTTACAAATATTTTACAAAAGGATGTTCCATTTGTTTTTGATGATGAATGTGTAGAACCCTTTAAAACACTTAAGAAAGCCTTATTTCTGCACCTATTTCAACCACCTGATTGGAACTTGCCTTTTGAAATTATGTGTGATGCTAGTGATTATGTTGTTGGTGCTATTCTAGGACAAAGAGTTAATAAGAAATTAAATGTTATTCATTATGCTAGTAAAACTCTAGAAAGTGCCCAAAGAAATTATGCTACTACTGAAAAATTATTTTTGGTAGTGTTGTTTGCTTGTGATAAATTCAAATCTTACATTGTTGATTCTAAGGTGACTATTCACACTGATCATGCCACTATAAAATATCTTATGGAAAAGAAAGATGATAAACCTATACTCATTAGGTGGGTTCTCTTCCTACAAGAATTTGACTTACATATCACTGATAGAAAAGGAGCTGAGAACCCCGTAGCTGATAACTTATCTAAGTTAGAAAATATTCTTGATGACCCACAACCTATTAATGATAGTTTTCCTGATGAGCAATTAGCTGCAATAAATGTCTCGCATAACACTCCTTGGTATGCTAACTATGCTAATTATATTGTTGCTAAATATCTACCACCTAGCTTCACATACTAACAAAAGAAAAAAAAATCTTTTATGATTGAAGACACTACTTTTGGGATCACCCACATCTTTATAAAGGAGTAGATGGTATTATTAGACGTTGTGTACCTAAGCATGAATAGGGACAAATCCTATGGAAATGTCACTCTGAAGCTTACGGAGGGCACCATGCGGGAGACAGAACTGCTCACAAGGTATTGCAATCTGGTTTTTATTGGCCTATTCTCTTCAAGGATGCCCATAAGTTTGTTTTATATTGTGATGAATGCCAACGAATTGGTAATATTGGTAAGCGTCAGGAAATTCCTATGAATTATTCACTTGTAGTTGAACCATTTGATGTTTGGAGATTTGATTACATGGGACCTTTTCCTTCCTCTAATGGGTATACACATATTTTGGTTGCTGTTGATTATGTTACTAAGTGGGTAGAAGCTATTCGAACTAGTAGTGCCGATCACAACACCTCTATTAAAATGCTTAAGAAAGTTATTTTTCCAAGGTTTGGAGTCCATAGATATTTAATGACTGATGGTGGTTCACATTTCATTCATGATGATTTCCGTAAAATGCTTGCTAAGTATGGTGTTAACCATAGAATTGCATCACCCTATCATCCTCAGTCTAGTGGTCAAGTTGAACTTAGCAATAGAGAAATAAAATTAATTTTACAGAAAACTGTCAATAGGTCCCGAAAGAATTGCTCTAAGAAATTAGACGCTGCACTTTAGGCTTACCGAACAGCATACAAAAATTCCATGGGTATGTCTCCTTATAAAATGGTTTATAGAAAAGCTTTTCATTTGCCTCTTGAGTTAGAACACAAAGCATATTGGGCAATTAAAGAACTCAACTATGATTTCAAACCTGCCGGTGAAAAGAGGTTATTTGATATTAGCTCACTAGATGAATGGAGAACCCAAGCTTATGAAAATGCAAGTTATTTAAAGAAGAAGTTAAAAGATGGCATGATAAAATAATACAAAAGCGTGAGTTCAAAGTAGGAGAATATGTTCTTTTCTAAAACTCTCATTTCAGATTCTTTTCAGGAAAACTTCTCTCCAAATGGGAAGGACCTTATGTTATCAAGGAGGTTTATCGATCTGGAGCTATCAAAATAAGTAATGCCAAAGGTACTAACCCGAAGGTTGTCAATGGGCAAAGAATAAAACATTATATCTCACGTACGCGCATTAATGTTGAAAACAATATTATCCAAACTATGACACCACAAGAACACATAAAAGAAACCTTCTGGAACACTCCAGAATCATGAAAAAAGAGGTGGTACGTGATACGGTAAGTAAACAGACTCCGAAAAATCCGCGAAAACAGTTTTTGTCAGTTTTGGAATATATTAAAAATTAGGAAAATAAGAAACAACCAGGAAGGCAACCCTGTTGGGCACAAGACACCAGGGCACGCCTGGCTTGCCCAGGTGGGTTGTGCCCACCTCGGGTATCTTCCAGACTCCGTTTTCTCCTGTTTGCTTGTTTCCCAAGATAAAAAAAATCTTTATATACCCCCTGAACCTATTGACCACGGTGATGCAGCACCCTCGAGCCATTGAGATGCGTGAGGGGGTTCTCCACATCCGTGATGTCCAGGGCCCCAAAGGGACGGGGACCGTGGACGCCAGGCTCGAAGCTATGGAGCAGGAGATCTTCAAGTGCAAGGCGATGGTGGAATGTGGACTCAATGCCAATCACCTCATGATCGCGGACTATACCCATGATCTCAAGGTGGATGGGAAATCCATGAAGGACATCGTCTTCACCTTCCACGAGCAAATCAACTTTCTGCAAAGCCAAATCTATGATCTCCAAAACCAAGTCTTTGAATATGAGGCAAGGTTTAAAGGTATGAGTTTGGCTGCCAGTTGCAGGACCCGTGGGACTTACTCCTCCTCTTATGATGGTGAGCCTCTGCCATGGAAACCTGAAGATAAGATCGCTACTACTTAATCATCACCACCTCCTTATTCATCACCAAAGGAGACTTGAATATCGGGTATGGGCACTCCCCTTGGCTTGTGCCAAGCTTAGGTGAGGTGCCCCGGTATCGTATCACCTCCACTATCTTTTGCCTTTACTTATCTTAGTTCGATCCTTAGTCATCTTTTGCTTTAGTTGAATAAAAGTCTAATTTGATCCTTTCTTTTAGACTGCATACTTAGTGATCTATCCTTGTAATCGGGTGCGAGATATATAACAAAGTTTAGTTTGAGTTTTGCTTTCTTTACTTTCTTGTTCAATAAAAAGAAAGTAAACTAATGTAAAAGATCATATGCTAATCTTATGGTAAGTAATGACATCACATAAGGAAGAGTATAAGTAGAAAATTTTATTAGAGATTTACAAACATAGCATTGGTCAATGATGCAATTCATGAAAGAATTAATAAGCGAAGAGAAGATTCACATGCAAATACACTATCTTGGACATCTTTTATGATTGTGAGCCCCGATCAAAATATTATTTGCCAAAATTGTTGACGTTGGACGAGGAAGACAACATAATGATTTATGTTTCTTCATATTCACATAGAAGTTATATTGTCATAGATTCTTTAACATGTGGTGCTTGCCCCTATCTTTGCTAGCCAAAAATTCTGCACTAAGTAGAGATACTACTTGTGCATCCAAAACCCTCAACCCAAATCATATTTTGAGAGTCCACCATACCTACCTATGGATTGAGTAAGATCCTTCAAGTAAGTTGTCATCGGTGCAATAAGGCAATAAAAATTTCTTCTAAATGTGTTAGATCATTTAGTGTAAGAGAAAATTGAGCGTTGTATGAACTTGTTATGGCAAAATAATAAAGGTGGCAGATTGCATAATAAAGATTGCTATCATAAGGGGCAATATAACATGACGTTCTTTTGCACTAAGGGATTGAGAATACAACCAAAAAGCGCATGGCAACCTCTGCTTCCCTCTGCGAAGGGACTATCCTTTACTTTTATATATTTACTTTTATGCAAGAGTCAAAGTATTTCTCTCTATTCCTTTTTATTTTCTCTTTTAGCAAGCACCATGTGGTGAGGAAAGATCTAGGCACATATATCCAGTTGGATATGGGTGGGCATGAGTTATTATTGTTGACATCACCCTTGTGGTTAATATGTTGGGAGGCGAAACTATAAGCCCCTATCTTTCTATGTGTCCGGTTGAAACTTTTTGTTCATGTGTATGTGGTGGGTGTTAGAAATCATAGAAGACTATATGATCGTTGAGTATGTGGACTCGCCAAAAGGCTCCGATACGTGACCCTTCCTGAAAATATGATGAATTGTAGTTGCAAAGTTGACTGAGAACATAGTTTGTTGATTTTCATGCTTTATACATCGATGTTGTGATGAATTGTTACTTATTCATGAGAAGTCTATGATAAAAGGTATGTGATAAGCGTTCTATGATAAATTTTGTTGCTGTTATAATAATATACATGATGCTTCTATGTCCGTATTTTGTTTTTATTGACACCTCTCTCTCTCTAATCATGTGGACATGTTTTTTGATTTTGGTTTTTCGCTTGAGGACAAGCGAAGTCTAAGTTTGGGGGAGTTGATACGTCCATTTTGCATCATGTTTTCCTATTGTTATTTATGATGTTTTTGTGCATAGTAATGCTTTATGGAGTAATCCTAATGCCTTTTCCCTCATAATATGCAAGGTTCACACAAAGAGGGTGAATACCGGCAGATGGAATTCTGGACCTGAAAAAGCTATGTCATGCCACCTATTCTGCACAACTCCAAATGAGCTAGAACTTCATGGGGATTTTCATGAAATATATAAGAATTATTGGAGCAAATAACCACCAGAATGGCCCACCAGGTGGGCACAACCCACCTGAGCGCGCCAGGGCCCCCAGGCGCGCCCTGGTGGGTTGTCCCCTCCTCGGCCCACCTCCGGTGCCCCTCTTCTGGTATATAAGTCATTTTAACCTATAAATAAAATAAGGGGAGGACTTTTGGGATGAAGCGCTGCCGTCTCGAGGCAGAACTTGGGAAGGAGCACTTTTGCCCTCCGGCGGAGCGATTCAGCCGGGGGAACTTCCCACCCGGAGGGGTAAATCATCATCATCATCATCACCAACAACTCTCCCATCTTGGGGAGGGCAATCTCCATCAACATATTCAACATCACCATATCCTCTCAAACCCTAGTTCATCACTTGTGTTCAATCTTTGTATCATTATCTTAGATAGGTGCTTGTGGGTGACTAGTAGTGTTGATTACATCTTGTAGTTGATTACTATATTGTTTATTTGGTGGAAGATTATATGTTCAGATCCATTATTCTATTTAATACCCCTCTGATCTTGAGCATGATTATAATTTGTGAGTAGTTACTTTTGTTCTTGAGGTAACGGGAGAAATCTTGTTGCAAGTAATCATGTGAACTTGATATTGTGTTCGATATTTTGATAGTATGTGTGTTGTGATTCCCTTAGTGGTGTCATGTGAATGTTGACTACATGGCACTTCACCTTATTAGGGCCTAAGGGAATGCATTGTGGAGTAGTTATTAGATGATGGGTTGCGAGAGTGACAGAAGCTTAAACCCTAGTTTATGCGCTACGTCGTAAGGGATTGATTTGGATCCAAAAGTTTAATGCTATGGTTAAATTTTATCTTAATACTTTTCTCGTAGTTGCGGATGCTTACGAGGGGGTTAATAATAAGTAGGAGGTTTGTTCAAGTAATAACAACCCCTAAGCACCGGTCCACCCACATATCAAATTATCAAAGTAGCAAACACAAATCATACCAACATGATGAAAGTGACTAGATGAAATCCCCGTGTACCCTCAAGAACGCTTTGCTTATCATAAGAGTCCGTTTTGGCCAGTCCTTTACCACAAAAGGATTGGGCTACCTTGCTGCACTTTATTTCCCATTACCGTTACTTCCTTGTTACAAATTATCTTCCTATCAAACTACTCATTACTTATAATTTCAGTGCTTGCAGAGAATACCTTGCTGAAAACCGCTTGTCATTTCCTTCTACTCCTCGTTGGTTTCGACACTCTTACTTATCGAAAGGACTACGATTGATCCCCTATACTTGTGGGTCATCACATGCTGCTATTAAATACCTTATGGAAAAGAAAGATGCTAAACCCAGACTTATTAAGTGGGTTCTTTTGCTATAAGAATTTGACTTGCATATTACTGATAGGATGGGAGATGAGAACCCCATAGCTGATAACTTGTCTAGGTTAGAAAATATTCTTGACGACCCACTACCTATTGATGATAGCCTTTCCAGATGAACAACTAGCTGTCATAAATGCTTCTCATAATACCCCTTGGTATGCTGACTATGGTAATTATACTGTTGCTAAATTTATACCACCTAGTTTCATATAATAACAAAAGAAAAAAATCTTCTTTAACTTAAGACATTACTTTTGGGATGACCCACATCTTTACAAAAGGAGTAGATGGTATTATTGGACGTTGTATACCCGAGCATTGATACGTCTCCAACATATCTATAATTTTTGCTTCTTGCATGCTATTATATTATCTTTATTGGATGTTTTACAATCATTTAATAGCAACTTTATATCCTTTTTGGGACTAATCTATTGACATAGTGCCCAGTGCTAGTTGTTGTTTTTTCGCTTGTTTTTTACTTCATGGAAAATCAATACCAAATGGAGTCCAAACGCAGCAAAACTTTTTGAAGATTTTTTCTGGACCAGAAGGAACAACTTGGGCCAAAGAAGTACCAGAGGGGTGCCCCAAGGGGGGCACAACCCACCTGGGCATGCCTGGGGGCCCAGGCGCGCCCTGGTGGGTTGTGCCCACATCGGTGGGCTCTGGCACCGCCTCTTTGCTCTATAAATACCCCTAAAATCCAAAAACCCTATGGGAGTCGACGAAACACAATTCTAGCCACTGCAGGTTCTAGAACCACCAGATCCAATCTAGACACCATCACAGAGGGGTTCATCATCCTCATTGGTGCCTCTCCGATGATGCGTGAGTAGTTCATTGTAGACCTACGGGTCCGTAGGCAGTAGCTAAATGGCTTCCTCTCTCTCTCTCTCTCTCTTGATTCTCAATACAATGGTCTCTTGGAGATTTATTTGATGTAACTCTTTTTGCAGTGTGTTTGTTAGGATCCGATGAACTTTGAGTTTATAATCAGATCTATTTTATCCATGAAAGTTATTTGAGTTTGGTCTCTTATATGCATGATTGCTTATAGCCTCATATTTCTTCTTCAAATCTTTGGTTTAGTTAGGCCAACTAGATCGATTTTTCTTGCCATGGGAAGAGGTGCTTTGTGGTGGGTTCGTTCTTACGGTGCTCAATCCCAGTGACAGAAGGGGACATGACACACATGTATCGTTGCTATTAAGGATAACAAGATGGGGGTCTATTCCTACATGAATAGATCTTGTCTACATCATGTCATCATTCTTATTGCATTACTCCGTTTTCCCATGAACTTAATACACTAGATGCATGCTGGATAGCGGTCGACGTGTGGAGTAATAGTAGTAGATGCAGACATGAGTCGGTATACTAATCTCGGACGTGATGCCTATATAATGATCATTGCCTGGATATCGTCATAATTATTTGAAGACCTATCAATTGCCCAATAGTAATTTGTTTACCAGCTGTATGCTATTTTCTTGAGAGAAGCCACTAGTGAAATCTACGGCCCCCGGGGTCTATTCTTTATCATATTTTCTTTTCGATCTATTATTTGCCTCTTTTATTTTTAGATCTATTATTCTAAAAACCCCAAAATACCTTGCTGCAATTTTTTGTTATTTTTTGTTATTTTGCGTTTCCACAAGACCTATTTATCCAAGCTACTACAAACCAATCTATCTTTTACCCGGGAGGGATTGACAACCCCTCTTACGCGTCGGGTTGCAAGTAGTTGTTCTTTGTGTGCAGGTACCATTTACATAGTGTTGCATGGTTTTCCTACTAGTTCGATAACCTTGGCCTCATCACTGAGGGAAATACCTACCGTAGATGTGTTGCATCATCCCTTCCTCTTTGGGGAAAATACTAACGCGGACACGAGCCATCAAGAAAGGATTTCTGGCATTGTTGCGGGGGAGACATAATCAACATCTATTAGGTTCTTAATCACAAATCTCATCTCCTTGCAATTTACATTATTTACCATCTGCCTCTCGTTTTCATCTCCCCCACTTCACCAAAATTTGCCGTTTTATTTGCCCTCTTTTTCGTTCGCCGTTTTCTCGTCGGATCTGTTTTTGTTTGTGTTCTTGTTTCCGTAGTTGCGATGTCTCAAGAAAATACCAAGTTGTGTGATTTTTCCAATACCAATAATAATGATTCTATTAGCACTCCAATTGCTCCTCCCTCCACTAGTGCGGAGTCTTGTGATATTAATGCTGCTTTGTTGAATCTTGTTATGAAAGATCAATTTTCCGGTACTCCTAATGAGTATGTAGTGTACCATCTTAACACACTCTAGAATTACGCGATGTGCAAAAGAATAATGATGTGGACAATGATATTGTGAAGTTGGAATTATTTCTGTTTTGTTTGCGAGATCGTGCAAAAATTTGGTTTTCTTCTTTTCCTCGCAATAGTATCAATTCTTGGGATAAGTGCAAAGATGCCTTTATTACTAAGTATTTTTCGCCTGAAAAATTATTTCCCTTAGGATACAAATCATGAATTTTAAGCAACCTGAGCATGAACATGTTGCGCAATCTTGGGAAAGAATGAAATTGATGCTAAGAAATTGTCCTAGTCATGGTTTAAATCTTTAGAAGATCAGGCAATTTTTTTATGCGGGATTGAATTTTGTTTCTAGAAATCTTTTAGATTCCACCGCGGGTGCTACTTTTATGGAAATTACTTTGCGTGAAGCTACTAAATTTCTTGATAATGTTATGGCAAATTATTCACAATGGCATACCGAAAGAGCACCTACTAGTAAAAAGATTAATTCGGTTGAAGAAATAAATTCTTTGAGGGAAAAAGTTTATGCTCTTATGAAATTGGTTTCTAATAAAAGTGCTCCTATTGATATTAACTATGTGCCTTTGTCTACTTTGATTTAGCAAAATACCGATGTTGTAGATGTGAATTTTGTTTCGTGGAACAATTTTAATAATAATGCTTATAGAGGTAAGTTTAATCCTAGGCCTTTTTTGAGAAATTACTCTAATAATTATGGTAATTCCTGTGGTAATCCCTCTTACAATAATAATAGGAACACCTCTGATCTTGAGAATAATATTAAGGAATTTATCAATGCTCAAAAAGTTTTCAACAATACGATAGAAGAAAAGTTGAATAAGATCGATGATATGTCTAGAATCATTGATATAATTTCTCATGACGTAGAAAATCTCAAGTTGAAAATCTGTGTGCCTAAGGTTGAGGAATCAATTTAAGATTTATATGTTTCTATGGATGAAAGTAAGAAAAGAACCGCTATGCTTAGAGCTAAAAGAAATTTTTTAGAAACAGTGTTTTCTAGTGATTGGTTTCATAAAAATGATGAAGATCTCAAAGTGATTGGTGTTTATTCTATTGATTCCTTGTTTAATAAATTAACATTGATGATAAAGGGACTAACGGAGAGTCAACTTTAGCTAGAAGGCATCCCGATAATTCGGAGGGAGAAAAATTGTTGAGAAAATTGATAAAAATGGGTTTGGAGAGGTCAAAACTTTAACTAGTGATGTGCCCACTCTTTTGGATTACAAAAACTTTAATTATGATAATTGCTCTTTGATTGATTGTATTTCTTTGTTTCAATCCATGATAAATTCACCCCATTCTTCTGAACAAAATAAAGCTTTTACTAAACATATTGTTGATGCCATGATGAAAGCTTTGGAAGAAAAGTTGGAATTAGAGATTTCAATTCCTAGAAAATTACATGATGAATGGGAACCTACTACCAAATTCAAGATGAAAAGTTATGAGTGTTTTGCTTTATGTGACTTGGGTGCTAGTGTTTACACAATTTTGAAATCTTTATGTGATGTGCTTGGTCTTACCAACATTGAAGAGTGTTCTTTAAATTTGAACTTGGTGGATTCTACTAGTAAAAAGCCTTTGGGAAGAATTGGTGATGTTCTTATTCTTGCAAATAGAAATTATGTGCTCATAGATTTTATTGTTCTTGACATTGATTGCAATCCGTCTTGTCCAATTATACTTGGTAGACTGTTTTTATGTACTATTGGTGTCATGATTGATATGAAAGAAGGCAATATTAAATTTCAATTTCCACTAAGGATGGGAATGGAACACTTCCCTGCAACAAGAATCAATCCACCATATGAATCAATCACGAGGGCATCCTATGGATCTAGAAATAAAGATGACAATACTTCGATCTATGCATTTTGCCTAGCTAGGGGCATAAACGATAGTGCTTGTTGGGAGGCAACCAATGAATAAAATTTATTTTTGCCTTTTTCTTTCTGTTCTTGAGTGTTTGCACAATTATGCCTCTGTTATGATTTTGTATTTATGTTTTCGTTAGTATTTGGGGCAAGCAAAGCCTTTGGGATCATGTTGGGTGATAGTTGATTTGATCTTGTTGAAAACAGAATATTTTGTGCCCAGTGGAACAATTTTAGTAAACCACAAAAGCATTATAAAATTCTGAATTTTTTACACAAGATTGATATACAAATTGCCTACATCTTCCTAATGTGTCAGAATTTTTGGAGTTACAGAAGTATTTGAAGTTTTCATATTGCTACAGACTGTTCTGTTTTTGACAGATTTTGTTTTCTTTGCGCTGTGTGCTTATTTTGACGAATCTATGGACTTTATCGGGAGTATCAGCCATAGTAAAGTTGGAATACAGTAGATATAATGCAAACATAAAATATGAATGGGTTTGCAACAGTACTTAGAGTAATTATTTGGTTTGTTATACTAACGGATCTCATGAAGGATTTGTTGAGTTTTGTGTGATTGAAGTTTTCATGTTTTGGGTGAGATCACGATGGATGAAGGAATAAGGAGTAAGAAGAGCTTAATCTTGGGGATGACCCATGGCATCCCAAGTTATTATGCAAAGAGAAACAAGCAACTAAGCATGGAGATGCCCCCAAGTGGCATCCCCTCTTTCTTCTAACGACCATCAATATTTTACTTGGAGCTATATTTTTATTCGTCACATATCATGAGTTTTGCTTGGAGCATCTTGTATCATATGAGTCTTTGCTTGTTTTGCCTTTTAGTTTGTGTCATCTATCCTTGCTGGATAGACCTATTTGAGAGAGCCAAAATTATTCTATGATTTGTTAGAATTGCTCTTTATGCTTCACTTAAATTTTTTGAGCTATTGACTTGCTCTAGTGCTTCATTTATATCTTTTTGAGCATAGTGTGCTTTAGTATTTTTGAAGAAATGCTCTCATGCTTCACTTAGATTTATTTGAGAGTTAGTAACTTTTTTTGAAGAAATTCTCTCATGCTTCACTTACATTATTTTGAGAGATGAATTTTTTATGCTCATGTTCTTCACTTAAATTTGTTTGAGCTATCAAAAGCAACATATGAAACTAGTCATATGTTGGTGAGTAATTATGCTTTAGTAAGAATATTGGTGTTAAGGTTTGTGATTCCCTATGCAAGCACGAAAGTCAATAGTTATGCAATGAAATGACATCCTACTTGTGGTGCATTATTCGTTGTTAGTTATGCTTAATGCTCGCTTATGTGATTTTTCATTTCTTGGTTGGATGCTTCTCAATATATTTGCTAGCCTTCCCTTGCACTAAGTGGGAATACTACTTGTGCATCCAAAATCCTTAAACCCAGTTTTTCCATATGAGTCCACCATACCTACCTATATGCAGTATTCTCTTGCCGTTCTAAGCAAATTTGTATGTGCCATCTCTAATTTTCCAATAAATTTCCTTTTTGTGTGCTCGTACCACTCATGAGATGGTAGGGGTGGCTGATATTTTTCCATGCTAGATGTGTTATTCTCAAGATGAGTGTTTAGTCACTTGTCATTGCACGAGAGTACGGGGATGCCCAGTCCCGAAATGAAAAATGAATTTACTTTATGTTGTCAAATAATAAATTCCTTGGAAAGTGTTGGTATGGACGATACCCGTGGATACAGGTAGTCGTGGAATGTAAAAGTATGGTGGAAAAATGAATAAACTTTAATTTCTGCTTGGGAACCGCCTATAATATATCTAGCATGGAAATTGTTGGGAACTACACAATCGTTTTCGTTCATACGAAAAGTATGCCACCCAAAATGTTTTATCTCTATTTTTTCGCTCTAAGCTCTAGCACCTCTACAAATCCCTACTTCCCTCTGTGAAGGGCCTTTCTATTTACTTTATGCAATTTTTTTATTTGAGTCTCCATCTTCTCTTATAAAGCACCAACTAATGGGTACTATTATCGTACTTGAGCATTGGGTGTAGCTAATATGCAAGTGTGTTTCATGAATGGATTAATGATTGAGCATGATGGGCTAGGAATAACTTTCTTTAGTGTTGATATTTTGAAAGACATGGTTTGTCGAGGCTCTGAACGATACCTATGGGATCCCTCGGGGAGTCCCTTCTACGGTTGGCGGGGTGTGGAGCTGCGCAAAGAGCGGGTCTAGAAGATCAATGCGGTGGGATTTTTACCCAGGTTCGGGCCGCAAACGATGCGTAAAACCCTATTCCTGCTTTGTGTGTATTTGCTGTTCTTGAGCTCTCGAACTAGCTGCGGTGCATGCCTAGTCCAAAAAGTCTGAATCCTTCCTCAGTATGCCTCGGGCCTCCTTTTATATGTCAAAGGGGTTGCCACAATGGCACACAAGAGGTGGAAAGTATGTACCATGTACAAGTCTATCGCCTGGCACCGTAGGACAAATGCATTTAATGCACTACCGACGTGCCCTCTTGCTTTGTCAGAGACGATAAAGAACCTCGTCCCGTCCATTGCCACCTCGCCATGCTTCGACGCGCGTCCAAGCTGATGAGGCATGCAGCGCCACGCTGGCTGGCTGGTGAGCTGGTGCGGTGGCAGGGTCTTCTTGAAGATCTGCATGCCACCATGCAGGTGCTTGGCTAGTTGGCCTAGAAGCTGCATGCTGCCACGCAGGTGCTCGCCTAGTTGGCGGGCTGGCCACCACGTCGGAACGAGCGTGGGGCAACGAAAATCTGGCAAGTGCGGGCGTGGCCTTGGCCTCGTAGATGCCCCCGACAAGGGTCTTGCCTCAATCTCGTGGGCGTCCCCGACAAGGGCCTTGCCGGGGGCTTGCGAGCGTCCCTGGCAAGGATCTTGCCGGGAGTCTTCGATCGTCCCTGGCAAGATCTTGCCGAGGGTCTTTGTCTTCTGGTTCTCATCTGGGCCTGCAGGCCTTTGGTTTCCACAAAGATCTGCATGCCACCACGCAAGGCACTGATACGTCTCCAACGTATCTATAATTTTTGATTGCTCCATGCTATATTATCTACTATTTTGGACATTATTGGGCTTTATTATCCACTTTTATATTATTTTTGGGACTAACCTATTAACCGGAGGCCCAGCCCAGAATTGCTGTTTTTTGCCTGTTTTAGGGTTTCGAAGAAAAGGAATATCAAACGGATTCCAAACGGAATGAAACCTTCAGGAACGTGATTTTCTCAACAAACAAGACCCGAGAGACTTGGACCCTACGTCAAGACACAAAAGAGAAGGCCATGAGGTAAGGGGGCGCGCCTACCCCCCCCCCCCCAAGCGCACCCTCCACCCTCGTGGGCCCCCTGTTGCTCCACCAACGTACTCCTTCCTCCTATATATACCTACGTACCCCCAAACGACCAGATACGGAGCCAAAAACCTAATTCCACCGCTGCAACTTTCTGTATCCACGAGATCCCATCTTGGGGGCTGTTCCGGAGCTCCGTAGGAGGGGGCATCGATCACGGAGGGCTTCTACATCAACACCATAGCCTCTCCGATGAAATGTGAGTAGTCCACCTCAGACCTACGGGTCCATAGTTATTAGCTAGATGACTTCTTCTCTATTTTTGGATCTCAATACAATGTTCTTCCCCTCTCTTGTGGAGAACTATTCGATGTAATCTTCTTTTTGCGGTGTGTTTGTTGAGATCGATGAATTGTGGGATTATGATCAAGTCTATCTATGAATAATATTTGAATCTTCTATGAATTCTTTTATGTATGATTGGTTATGTTTGCAAGTCTCTTCGAATTATCAGTTTGGTTTGGCCTACTAGATTGATCTTTCTTGCAATGGGAGAAGTGCTTAGCTTTGGGTTCAATCTTGCGGTGTCCTTTCCCAGTGACAGTAGGGGCAGCAAGGCACGTATTGTATTGTTGCCATCGAGGATAACAAGATGGGGTTTTCATCATATTGCATGAGTCTATCCCTCTACATCATGTCATCTTGCTTAAGGCGTTACTCTGTTTTTAACTTAATACTCTAGATGCATGCTGGATAGCGGTCGATGAGTGGAGTAATAGTAGTAGATGCAGGCAGGAGTCGGTCTACTTGTCTCGGACGTGATGCCTATATACATGATCATACCTAGATATTCTCATAACTATGCTCAATTCTGTCAATTGCTCAACAATAATTTGTTCACCCGCCGTAGAATGCTTATGCTCTCGAGAGAAGCCACTAGTGAAACCTATGGCCCCCGGGTCTATCTTTATCATATTAATCTCCTACTACTTAGTTATTTCATTTGCTTTTTACTTTGCCTTTATTTTACTTTGCATCTTTATCACAAAAATACCAAAAATATTATCTTATCGTATCTATCAATCTCACTCTCGTAAGTGGTTGTGTAGGGATTGACAACCCCTATTTGCGTTGGTTGTGAGGATTTATTTGTTTTGTGCAGGTACGAGGGACTCACGCGTAGCCTCCTACTGGATTGATACCTTGGTTCTCAAAAACTAAGGGAAATACTTATGCTACGTTGCTACATCATCCCTTCCTCTTCGAGGGAAACCAACGCAGTGCTCAAGAGGTAGCAAGAAGGATTTCTGGCGCCGTTGCCGGGGACGTTTACGCAAAAGTCAACATACCAAGTACCCATCACATACCCTTATCTCCCGCATTACATTATTTGCCATTTGCCTCTCATTTTCCTCTCCCCACTTCACCCTTGCCATTTTATTCGCCCTCTCTATCTATCCTCCCTCTCTTTCTCTATTTGCCTCTTTTTGCCCGTTTGCTTTTTGTTTGCTTGTGTGTTAGTTGCTTGATTATCACGATGGCTCAAGATAATCCTAAATTATGTGACTTCACCAATACCAACAACAATGATTTTATTAGCACTCCGATTACTCCTCTTACCGATGCTGAATCTTGTGAAATTAATACTGCTTTGCTGAATCTTGTCATGAAAGATCCGTTTTCCGGCCTTCCTAGTGAAGATGTTGCTACCCATCTAAATAGCTTCGTTGATTTGTGTGACATGCAAAAGAAGAAAGATGTGGATAATGATATTGTTAAATTGAAGCTATTTCCTTTTTCGCTTAGAGATCGTGCTAAAGCTTGGTTTTCGTCTTTGCCTAAAAATAGTATTAATTCATGGAATAAGTGCAAAGATGCTTTTATCTCTAAGTATTTTCCTCCCACTAAGATCATCTCTCTTAGAAACGATATTATGAATTTTAAGCAACTTGATCATGAACATGTTGTACAAGCTTGGGAGAGAATGAAACTAATGATACGTAATTGCCCTACTCATGGTTTAAATTTGTGGATGATTATACAAAAATTTTATGCCGGATTGGATTTTGCTTCTAGAAATCTTTTAGATTCGGCCACGGGAGGCACTTTTATGGAAATCACTTTAGGAGAAGCTACTAAACTCCTAGATAATATTATGGTTAATTACTCTCAATGGCATACTAAAAGATCTACTAATAAAAAGGTGCATGCGATAGAAGAAATTAATGTTTTGAGTGGAAAGATGGATGAACTTATGAAATTATTTGCTAATAAGAGTGTTTCTTATGATCCTAATGATATTCCCTTGTCTACTTTGATTGATAATAATAATGAATCTATGGATGTGAATTTTGTTGGTAGGAACAATTTTGGTAACAACGCGTATAGAGGAAATTTCAATCCTAGGCCTTATCCTAGTAATCCCTCTAATAATTATGGTAATTCCTACAACAATTCTTATGGAAATTATAATAATATGCCCTCTGATTTTTAATCTAATATTAAATAATTTATTACTTCGCAAAAGAATTTCAATGCTTTGATTGAAGAAAAATTGCTTAAGATTGATGATTTGGCTAGGAATGTTGATAGAATTACTCTTGATGTTGATTCTTTGAAACTTAGATCTATTCCACCTAAGCATAATGTCAATGAGTCTCTCAAAGCCATGAGAATTTCCATTGATGAGTGCAAAGAAAGAACCGCTAGGATGCGTGCTAAGAAAGATGCCTTTATAAGAGCGTGTTCTTCTAGTTCCTATGAAAATAATGATGAAGATCTAAAAGTTATTGATGTGTCCCCTATTAAATATTTGTTTTACAATATGAATCTTGATAATGATGGGACTGAATATGATCCACCTTTACCTAGAAGGTGTTCCAAGAATTCGGAATTTGTTGATCTTGATGCTAAAATTGATAAAAGTGGGATTGAAGAAATTAAAACCCTAGATGTTGCTAAACCCACTATTATGGATTTCAAGGAATTTAACTATGAAAATTTCTCTTTAATTGATTGTATTTCATTGTTACAATCCGTGCTACATTCTCCTCATGCTTATAGTCAAAATAAAATGTTTACTAAACATATCGTTGATGCCTTGATACAATCTTATGAAGAAAAACTTGAATTGGAAGTTTCTATCCCTAAAAACTTTATGATGAGTGGGAACCAACTATTAAAATTAAAATTAAAGATCATGAATGCTATGCTTTATGTGATTTGGGTGCTAGTGTTTCCACGATTCCAAAGACTTTGTGTGATTTGTTAGGTTTCCGTGATTTTGATGATTGCTCTTTAAACTTGCACCTTGCGGATTCCACTATTAAGAAACCTATGGGAATAATTAATGATGTTCTTATTTTTGCAAATAGGAATTATGTGCCCGTAGATTTTATTGTTCTTGACATAAATTGCAATCCGTCATGTCCTATTATTCTTGGTAGACCTTTCCTTAGAACGATTGGTGCAATTATTGATATGAAGGAAGGAAATATTAGATTCCAATTTCCATTAAGGAAAGGCATGGAACACTTTCCTAGAAAGAAAATTAAATTACCTTATGAATCTATTAAGAGAGCCACTTATGGATTGCCTACCAAAGATGGCAATGCCTAGATCTATCCTTGCTTGTTATGCCTAGCTAGGGGCGTTAAACGATAACGCTTGTTGGGAGGCAACCCAATTTTATTTTTATTCCTTCATTTTTGCTCCTGTTTAGTAATAAATAATTTATCTAGCCTCTGTTTTGGTTGTGTCTTTTGTGTTTAATTAGTGTTTGTGCCAAGTAGAACCGTTGGGAAGACTTGGGGAAAGTCTTGTTACACTTGCTGTAAAAAACAGAAACTTTAGCGCTCACGAGAACTGATGTCATTTCTATTTGAAAAGTGATATTTAGTTAATTATTTTTGAAAATTATTAATAGATAAATTCCTCACGTCCAGCAATTTATTTTAGAATTTTTGGGGTTCCAGATCTTGCGCTAGCTACAGATTACTACAGAGTGTTCTATTTTTGACAGATTCTGTTTTTCGTGTGTTGTTGGCTTATTTTGATGAATCTATGGCTACTAAAATAGTTTATAAACCATAGAGAAGTTGTAATACAGTAGGTATAACACAAATATAAATAAAGAATGAGTTCATTACAGTACCTTGAAGTGGTCTTTTATTTTCTTTCGCTAACGGAGCTCATGAGATTTTCTACTTTAAGTTTTGTGTTGTGAAGTTTTCAAGTTTTGGGTAAACATTTGATGGATTATGGAACAAGGAGTGGCAAGAGCCTAAGCTTGGGGATGCCATAGGCACCCCCAAGATAATCTAAGGACAGCTAAAAGCCAAAGCTTGGGGATGCCCTGGAAGGCATCCCCTCTTTCGTCTACTTCTATCGGTAACTTTACTTGGAGCTATATTTTTATTCGCCACATGATATGTGTTTTGCTTGGAGCGTCTTGTATGATTTGAGTCTTTAATTTTTAGTTTACCACAATCATCCTTGCTGTACACACCTTTTTAGAGATCCATACATGATTTGCAATTTGTTAGAATACTCTATGTGCTTCGCTTATATCTTTTGAGTTATATAGTTTTTGCTGTAGTACTTCACTTATATCTTTTAGAGCACGGTGGTGGATTTGTTTTATAGAAACTATCGATCTCTCATGCTTCACTTAGATTATTTTGAGAGTCTTAAATATCATGGTAATTTGCTTAAAATCCTAATATGCTATGTATTCAAGATTAGTAAAATTTTCTTAAGAGTGTTTTTGAATACTAAGAAAAGTTTGATGCTTGATGATTGTTTTGAGATATGGAGGTAATAATATCAAAGTCGTGGTAATTGAGTAGTTGTGAAATTGAGAAATGCTTGTGTTGAAGTTTGCAAGTCCCGTAGCATGCACGTATGGTAAACATTATGTAACAAATTTGAAACATGAGGTGTTATTTGATTTTCTTCCTTATGAGTGGCGGTCGGGGACGAGCGATGGCCTTTTCCTACCAATCTATCCCCCTAGGAGCATGCGCGTAGCACTGAGGTTTTTCATGACTTGTATATTTTTGCAATAAGTATGTGAGTTCTTTATGACTAATGTTGAGTCCATGGATTATACGCACTCTCACCCTTCCATCCTTGCTAGCCTCTTCGGTACCGTGCATTGCCCTTTCTCACATTGAGAGTTGGCGCAAACTTCGCCGGTGCATCCAAACCCCGTGATATGATATGCTCTTTCACACATAAACCTCCTTATATCTTCCTCAAAACAGCCACCATACCTACCTATTATGGCATTTCCATAGCCATTCTGAGATATATTGCCATGCAACTTTCCACCATTCCGTTCATCATGACACATTCATCATTGTCATATTGCTTAGCATGATCATGTAGTTGACATAGTATTTGTGGTAAAGCCACCATTCATAATTCTTTCATACATGTCACTCTTGGTCCATTGCATATCCTGGTACACCGCCGGAGGCATTCATATAGAGTCATACTTTGTTCTAGTATCGAGTTGTAATTCTTGAGTTGTAAATAAATAGAAGTGTGATGGTCATCATTAATAGAGCATTATCCCGAAAAAAAGAAAAGCCGAAAAAAGAAAGGCCAAATAAAAAAAGGAAAAAAAGAAAAGAAAGGCCAAAAAAAGGGAAAGGCCAAAAAAATATAATAAAAGGGACAATGCTACTATCCTTTTTCCACACTTGTGCTTCAAAATAGCACCATGATCTTTATGATAGAGAGTCTCTTGTTTTGTCACTTTCATATACTAGTGGGAATTTTTCATTATAGAACTTGGCTTGTATATTCCAATAATGGGCCTCCTCAAGTGCCCTAGGTCTTCCTGAGCAAGCAAGTTGGATGCACACTTACTTAGTTTCTTTTGTTGAGCTTACATACATTTATAGCTCTAGTGCATCCGTTGCATGGCAATCCCTAGTCCCTGCATTAACATCAATCAATGGGCATCTCCATAGCCCATTGATTAGCCTCGTTGATGTGAGACTTTCTCCTTTTTTGTCTTCTCCACATAACCCCCTCATTATATTCTATTCCACCCATAGTGCTATGTCCATGGCTCACGCTCATATATTGCGTGAAAGTTTATAGGTTTGAGATTACTAAAGTATGAAACGATTGCTTGGCTTGTCATCGGGGTTGTGCATGATGAGAGCATTCTTGTGTGACAAAACCGAAACATGACTAAACTATATGATTTTGTAGGGATGAACTTTCTTTGGCCATGTTATTTTGAGAAGACATAATTGCTTAGTTAGTATGCTTGAAGTATTATTATTTTTATGTCAATATGAACTTTTGTCTTGAATCTTTCAGATCTGAATTTTCATACCACAATTAAGAAGAATTGCATTAAAATTATGCCAAGTAGCACTCCGCATCAAAAATTCTATTTTTATCATTTACCTACTTGAGGATGACCAAGAATTAAGCTTGGGGATGCTTGATACGTATCCAACGTATCTATAATTTTTGATTGCTCCATGCTATATTATCTACTGTTTTGGACATTATTGGGCTTTATTATCCACTTTTATATTATTTTTGAGACTAACCTATTAACCGTAGGCCCAGCCCAGAATTGCTATTTTTTGCCTGTTTTAGGGTTTCGAAGAAAAGGAATATCAAACGGAGTCCAAACGGAATGAAACCTTCGGCAACGTGATTTTCTCAACAAACAAGACCCGGGAGACTTGGACCCTACGTCCATACACAAAAGAGGAGGCCATGAGGTAGGGGGCGCGCCTACCCCCCAGGCGCGCCTACCCCCCAGGCGCGCCCTCCACCCTCGTGGGCCCCTTGTTGCTCCACCGACGTACTCCTTCCTCCTATATATACCTATGTACTCCCAAACGATCAGATTCGGAGCCAAAAACCTAATTCCACCGCCGCAACATTCTGTATCCACGAGATCCCATCTTGGGGCCTGTTCTGGAGTTTTGCTGAAGGGGGCATCAATCATGGAGGGCTTCTACATCAACACCATAGCCTCTCC
Organism: Triticum aestivum; assembly: GCF_018294505.1. NCBI lineage: Eukaryota > Viridiplantae > Streptophyta > Magnoliopsida > Poales > Poaceae > Triticum > Triticum aestivum. The sequence goes on along the minus strand of NC_057797.1, from coordinate 560,490,008 downwards.
GATGAAGTGTGAGTAGTTCACCTCAGACCTACGGGTCCATAGTTATTAGCTAGATGGCTTCTTCTCTCTTTTTGGATCTCAATACAATGTTCTTCCCCTCTCTTGTGGAGAACTATTCGATGTAATCTTCTTTTTGCGGTGTGTTTGTTGAGATCGATGAATTGTGGGTTTATGATCAAGTCTATCTACGAATAATATTTGAATCTTCTATTAATTCTTTTATGTATGATTGGTTATGTTTGCAAGTCTCTTTGAATTATCAGTTTGGTTTGGCCTACTAGATTGATCTTTCTTGCAATGGGAGAAGTGCTTTGCTTTGGGTTCAATCTTGCGGTGTCCTTTCCCAGTGACAGTAGGGGCAGCAAGGCACGTATTGTATTGTTGCCATCGAGGATAACAAGATAGGGTTTTCATCATATTGCATGAGTCTATCCCTCTACATCATGTCATCTTGCTTAAGGCGTTACTCTATTTTTAACTTAATACTCTAGATGCATGCTGGATAGCGGTCGATGAGTTGAGTAATAGTAGTAGATGCAGGCAGGAGTCAGTCTACTTGTCTCGGATGTGATGCCTATATACATGATCATACCTAGATATTCTCATAACTATGCTCAATTCTGTCAATTGCTCAACATTAATTTGTTCACCCACCGTAGAATACTTATGCTCTCGAGAGAAGCCACTAGTGAAACTTATGGCCCCCGGGTCTATCTTTATCATATTAATCTCCTACTACTTAGTTATTTCCTTTGCTTTTTTACTTTTCTATTTTACTTTGCATCTTTATCACAAAAGTACCAAAAATATTATCTTATCATATCTATCATATCTCACTGTCGTAAGTGGCCGTGTAGGGATTGACAACCCCTATTAGCATTGGTTGCGAGGATTTTTCTTGTGCAGGTATGAAGGACTCACGCGTAGCCTCCTACTGGATAGATACCTTGGTTCTCAAAAACTGAGGGAAATACTTACGCTACTTTGCTGCATCATCCCTTCCTCTTCAGGGAAAACCAACGCAGTGCTCAAGAGGTAACAGGCACTCCCGAGCCTTGGTCTTGACGTTGTCGATGGCGTCATAACTCTCAGGCTCAAGGGTGACGGTCTTGCGGGTGTTGGGCAGGTTACCCCGGCAAGGCTCTTGCCGGGGCCATGTAGGCCGTCCCGGCAACGATCTTGCCGGGGGAAGCCCATCTTGTCCCCTTGCTCTTTATGCTTCTGGCTCGAGCGCTGCCTTGGAAGCCTTGTATCTTTGGTTCCTCTGCTCTGCCAAGCATGGCCACAGGTATGGCTACGACTGCTCGCGCACAAGTAAAGGGGTACAGAAAGGCCCCTACTTTTGTACACCGGCAGGAGCCCCCGGGCCTGGGCCACACATAAGCACAAGGCGTTGTTGGGCCAGGCCCAGAACGGTGCATGGGCATGCGTTGCAGAGTTTTAACTGTGGTAACTCTCTCGCCAGTTGCGCTTCCCCACGACTCGCATTGAGTGCATGACATGGGGGTCGTGCGTGGGGCGGTTGCAGCGTGCTTGCGTCACCTTGCGGTGAATACTAAAGAAGCGGCCCACGTCTTCCCCATAAAAAGAGGACACCGCAGGGGCGCTGCTCATTTACCCTCTGTGCCCTTTCCAATCTTGGAATCGCCGTTCCTCTCTTCTTCTCCAAGCGCGGACCGGAGCTTTCACCTTTGCTCACCACCGCCGCTGCCGCACCCCCGTTGCTCTCGATCCCTTACCTCTTCCCAGTCGCCATGGCGCCCAAGATAGGCAAGGGAGTGGCCAAGGACACCGGGGAGAAAGAGGCGCCAGAGAGCGAGTTGGTGGGGATGCGGACAGAATGCATCCTCTTCACCTTGATGGTCGACGTGCTCACCCTCAAGGAGAAGTACAGGCCCCTATGGGGGCGGAGACGCCGGGGCACCCCGCCACGCGTATCATCCCCGCCTCCTTTGCCAAGGCCGGCCCAAATCGGCACCCCTTCTTTGTCGATTACTTCTCATGCGGGCTCTGCCCCCCTTTCTACGATTTCTTCAATGACATCATGCATGCCTTAGGCTTCCATCTTCTGGATTTTATGCCGAACGCCGTGGCATCCATGGCCTTCTTTGCCCACCGTTGTGAGGGCTTTGCCGGAGTGCATCCTAGCACGGTGCTTTTCTGCCACTACTTAACCCCTCGCATCCAGCCAGGGGGCGTCATCTCTGGCTGCATCGCCTAGATCCTGAGGACCCAGAGCAAGGACACATACCTGGAGGGCGCCCGAAAGTAGAGGTGGGAAGAGTGGCGGGGCCAGTGGTGCTGGATTGTGGAGGAGGATCCGCAGGAGTTCTACCGGGTCCATCGAAAGCCACCGGTCCGCAAGAAGGACTGGGGCGATGTCGACGCCAACGACAAGAAGCTCACGGTTGCCACCACCAGGATCCATCGCCTCACCTCGGCCGGGCTCACTCTGGAGATGATCGGGGCCGAGTTCACCCGTCGCCGGATTGCCCCGCTGCACAATAAGGGGAGGCCGGCCTGGGACTTTAGGAACACGGCCGGCATCATGAGGCTCCACCCTGGTCTAAATCACAACTTCATGGTGCTACAACATGCCCACCTCTGCCAAAGGCTTTTTCAACTCAAGGTCGACAAGGGCGGCAGGGCCGAGAGGACCGACAAGGCCGAGAAGACCGACAAGGTTAGCAAGGCGGCAGATCTCTATTCGGGTTGCCGGTGGAGGTGGTCCCGCTGAGCAACAACTCTTGCCAGACCACCATCATTCACCATGATGCTGGTCTTCAACGCGCACGGCCTCGACCCAACTTGGGTCAAGCCAGCAGCAGAGCTGGTGCAGGAATTCTTTGACAACGTGTCGAAGAGGTACATTCATGATGAGCCGCAGCTCATCCGCAACACCACCGCAGAGGAGCTAGCATACATCACCGCCCGGGCGGAGGAGGCAGCGCTTGCCGAGGAGGCCGTCAGCCTCGGCACCCGTGGAAGATGAGGCCGACATGGCGGCAGAGGAGAGAAAGTTCATTGAGTGGACGGGAGCTGCCGGGGGGGGGGGGGGGTCCAGCGGCGCCGGCGTTGGGGTTCCCCTCGTTGAAGACGTGGTCGAGGAGCCGGCCCAAGAGGAGACCGAGGCGGATGACCCCCGGCCCCGGAGAGAAAGCGTGTCCTGTGGCAGGCTAGCTACGGCGAGCCGGTCCGGCCCGGCAGGACCACGCAGCGGCAACAGGCCCAGGCGCAGCCCACGCGCGAGACAAGGGTTGCGGCAGCGAAGAAGGCCGTGGCCACTACTTCTTCCTCATCCAAGCAGCGCAGGACGCCTTCGCCTTCCCCTCCCCCCGCGGACGCCGCCCCAGAGGCCGACTTCGACCTTCGGTCCTTCAGCCCGAAGAGGAAGAGGATGCTAGTAGAGGAGGATGAGTAAGCATTTCGCCCTTCAACATTTCTGACCCTCAGCCTGTGCCATCTTCCCTGACTTGATCTTATCTTTGCAGCGACACAGAGATGCTGGCTCAGAGGGCGGCGAAGAGAGCCAAAGCTTCGACGGGTGTCCAGCCCCCGGAGTGCGCTTCGTGCACACCGGTGTTGGTGGTGATCAGCCCGGACAACAGCCCTCGACGCAGCCCCCGCTTCAGCCCCTAGCGTGAGTTCATCATTCACTTCCCACTGACGGGCGTTGGGGCGTGAACCCTTGGTGCTGACCTTGCCGGGTTTACAGGAGGAGAGCGGCAACAGGAGGAGCCACTGAGGGCCACCCCCGACACGCTGCCCCCGTCAACCACGCTACCCAGAGGGGTGTCACCGGCTCTCGCACCTTTTGCCAAGCCCATGCGCATGGAGGAGGAGGAGGAGGAGGCAAGCATGGGCACCGGTGGCTCTGTCCCAGCAACGAACGTCGGCAGGGAGGGAATCACTTCTGCTCAGCTCGGCACAGGTAAGCGGCCTGCCTCCCATCCCTTGCTATCTCTGCCATGCAATGTCCTCTCTTTTCTTTATTCTGAACTTTGATTTTGGCCTCGTCTTATTCTACTTTCTGGGTTCCAGACCTTCCCTTGATGGACCAGGAGGATATCGACACCGTCATCGAGGAGTTCGCCAGGGACGCCGAAGCCGAGGCCGTCAGGATCGCAGGTGACGAAGCCACCAGGTCTGCTGCCGAGGAGGCCGGCAATGGGCCTGCCGGGGAGGCCGGCGAGGCTGCTTCCGGGGAGGCTGGCAAGGCCACTACTGAGGAGGCTGCCAAGGAGCCTGCCGGCGAGGGGATGGCCGACGACCAACCTTCCTCCGCAGCCCCCGCCTCTGGCAAGTACTTGAAGGTGGCTGACGACCTGTTCATCCACCTCCCGTGGATGACAAGCACCAGAGCACCAGCCAAAGGGGAGGTGTTTGATGATGAGGCACTTGCCACCACCGGGCTCTAGGTTGTTGACGAACCAAGCACTAGCGGTGGCGGTTCCTAAGAGGAGAAGCTTCTCCGAGCTATGAACGCCAACTTCCAGAAACTCCAGGTGCTCCACCGTGCCTGCCAAGACAAAGTGAAATCTAGGATGGAGGCGGTGGACAAGGCGGAGGTGGATTTTGAGGAGCGCACCGCTCAGACGTAGATCTGGTTTGGCGAGGCCCGGGAAGAACTGAGGACTGCCCAGGGTAAGCTGGATGAGTGCAAGCAAGAGCTCATCCTGAAGCAGGCCGAGATCGAGAAGGCCCAAGAGGCGGCGAAGGAATAGGCCGCCAAGGACGAAGCCACCCCGGTGCAGCGGCAAGCCCTGCTAGACACCCAGGAGGAAGACCTCGTTGCCCACGAGCAGGCGCTTGCCACCATGCTCCGCAGCAAGGGCAAGGAGATCGAGAAGATCATCGTATAGCGGGCCCAGGAGCTAGAGCAGAGGCACAAGGAGGCACTCGATGCTCTGGCCCTGGACCACGCTGGCAAGGTGGAGAAGCTGGAGCTGGAGTGGGAGGAGCTGAAGAAGAAGGTCTTGGAGCTGACGGAGGAGAGGGACACGGCCAACCGCACTCTGGCGGATTCCGAGGTCACTGTCTCCGACCAGATCAAGCTACTCTCCGAGGCCAACAACTCCATTGATGGTCTGAAGCTACAACTGGGCGCTTTGGAGGGGAAGCTTTTAGAGGCCACGGCCCAGGAGGAGACCCTGAACAAGGCCCTCGAGACCGAAAAGCAGTTGCGGAGCGACGACTCCGCTGCCCACAAGGACTATGAGGACGGCATGAATCTCTGGATCAGCCGTCTCATCAGCGTTGCAGAGAAGCTCACCGCACAGCTAGCCGTCATGGGCATGCCGGACGTTAGGTTCTCCCAGGAGGTGAACACAAGCCCCAACGCCAGGCTGACCTTGTTCTTCGAGCGCGTCCTCGATGCCCTAGAGTAGCTCCGCTCCAATTGAGCGACCTATCTGGCCAATGAGTCCTAGAGGCTTTGCCGGGTGCCCTGACCAAGGAGCTCACCAAGGTGGCATTCTGGAACCCCAGCTTCGACTTCGCCGACGTGCTTGAGAGCTTGCCGGAGGGCACGGACCTCACGGCGCTCGAAGAGCGTATCGAGCCCATCATCAGCTGCGTCGACGGAGTCAAGAGGGTGGAGGGCCAGCGCCGAGACTAGCCACCCCATTTCTCCTTGCCGCCACGAGTTCATGCCCAAGACAATTTATCTTAAGTTAGAACCGCGACAATCACTCATGTAATATAACTTTGTAGTACTTTGAAATGAATCATGATATCTTCATGTTCGATCTTTCCTTGTATGTACACACCCTAAGCCTAGTTGGATAGGTTTGTCAGTGCGTAAACCCATGCTGTGGTGCTTTGAGGAACATATCCTTAGCAGCCTGCCGGGGGGCGCTTGCTGCCGGGCAAATCACCTTACCGTTCTCGGTGCAGACGCCTGATCTTTTGAGCGGACTCAAAAAAGAACAAGGGCATTGCCAATAGCAGAAGGGTTCCCCTGCGTGCAGGTTTTCCATAGAAGGAGCAAGATCTTTCGAGGAAGATAACCTTATAAAAAGGAAAATTGCTCAAGGTTTTGCATGACTTAGCTTTCCGTCTCCACGCGGACGGTTGTTGCGGCTGCGGACAACACCACCTCGCCTAGCTGATGGCACCAGAGCGTGGCTGATCGACGTCGCCTTCTTCTCTCGAGCCATCGCGATGAAGGAGTCGATGAGTTGACTTCAAAACCGGATTTTCACAGCCTCAGCGCCCCCTACCTAGCGCGCCAAAGATGTCGGGGCTCTGGAACGACACCTATGGGATCCCTCGTGGAGTCCCTTCTACGGTTGGCGGGGCGTGGGGCTGCACAAAGAGCGGGTCTAGAAGGTCAACGCACTCGGATTTTTACCCATGTTTGGGCCGCAAATGATGCGTAAAAACCTAGTCCTGCTTTGTGTGTATTTGATGTTCTTGAGCTCTCGAACTAGCTGCGGTGCATGCCTAGTCCAAAAAGTCTGAATCCTTCCTCAGTACGCCTTAGGCCTCCTTTTATATGTCAAAGGGGTTGCCACAGTGGCACATAGGAGGTGGAAAGTATGTACAGTGTACAAGTCTATCGTCTGGCACCCTAGGACAAATGCATTTAATGCTTTGCCGACGTGCCCTCTTGCTTTATCGGGGACGATAAAGAAGCTTGTCCCGTCCATCGCCGCCTCGCCTTGCTTCGACCCGCGTCCAAGCTGATGAGGCATGTCGTGCCACGCTGGCTGGCTGGCTGGCTGGCTGGTGAGCTGGTGCGGTGGCAGGGTCTTCCCGAAGATCTGCATGCCACCATGCAGGTGCTTGGCTAGTTGGACTCAAAGCTGCATGCTACCACATAGGCGCTCGCCCAGTTGGCGGGCTTGCCGCCACGTCGGAACGGGTGCGGGACAGCGAAACTCTGGCAAGTGTTGGCCTGGCCTTGGCCCCGTAGATGCCCCCGGCAAGGGTCTTGCCGGGATCTCATGGGAGTCCCCGGCAAGGGTCTTGCCGGGGGCTTGCGAGCGTCCCCGGCAAGGGTCTTGCCGGGGGTCTTCGGTCATCCCTGACAAGATCTTGCCGGGGGTCTTCGGTCGTCCCCGACAAGATCTTGCCAGGGGTCTTCGTCTTCTGGTTCCCATATGGGCCTGCAGGCCTTCGGTTTCCAGAAAGATCTGCATGCCACCATGCAAGGCACTCCCGAGCCTTGGTCTTGACGTTGTCGATGGCGTCATAACTCTTAGGCTCAAGGGTGACGGTCTTGCTCGTGTTGGGCAAGTTGCCCCGGCAAGGCTCTTGCCGGGGCCATGTAGGCCGTCCCGGCAAGGCTCTTGCCGAGGGAAGCCCATCTTGTCCCCTTGCTCTTTATGCTTCTAGATCGAGCGCTGCCTTGGCAGCCTTGTATCTTTGCTTCCTCCGCTCCGCCAAGCATGGCCGCAGGTATGGCTACAACTGCCCATGCACAAGTAAAGGGGTACAGAAAGGCCCCTACTTTTGTACACCAACATGGTTGCTTATTGATATGCTTGAGTATTGCATTCTTCATGTCAAAACTAGACTATTGCTTTGAATCATATAAAAGTCCATATGTCTATGCTACAAAAGAAAAGAATATGTGATGAACATGTTAGGCAGCATTCCACATCAAAAATTTTGTTTTTTATCATTTACCTACTCGAGGACGAGTAGGAATTAAGCTTGGGGATGCTGATACATCTCCAACGTATCTATATTTTTTGCTTGTTCCATGCTGTTTTAATACTATTATTGGATGTTTTACAATCATTTTATAGCAAATTTATATCATTTTTTGAGACTAACCTATTGACATAGTGCCCAGTGCCAGTTGTTTTTTTTTGCTTGTTTTTTACTTCGCAGAAAATCAATACCAAACGGAGTCGAGCCGCAACGAAACTTTTTGGAGAATTTTTTTGGACCAGAAGGAACAACTTGGGCCAAAGAAGTACTAGAGAGGTGCCCCAGGTGGGCACAACCCACCTGGGTGTGCCTGGGGGCCCAGGCGCGCCCTAGTGGGTTGTGCCCACCTCGGTGGCCTCCTGCACCACCTCTTTGATCTATAAATACCCCGAAAACACCAAAACCCTAGGGGAGTCGATGAAACACAACTCCAGCCGCTGCAAGTTCGAAAACCACCAGATCCAATCTAGACACCATCACGGATCCTCATTGGCGCCTCTCTGATGATGCGTGAGTAGTTCATTGTAGACCTACGGGTCCGTAGGCAGTAGCTAGATGGCTTCCTCTCTCTCTTTTGATTCTCAATACAATGGTCTCTTGGAGATCTATTTGATGTAACTCTTTTTGCGGTGTGTTTATTGGGATCCGATGAACTTTGAGTTTATGATCAGATCTGTTTTAACCATGAAAGTTATTTGAGTTTTGATCTCTTATATGCATGATTTCTTATAGCCTCGTATTTCTTCTTCTAATCTTTGGTTTAGTTAGGCCAACTAGATCGATTTTTCTTGCCATGTTAAGTGGTGCTTTGTGATGGACTCGAGCTTACGGTGCTCAACCCAGTGACAGAAGGGGACATGACACGTATGTATCGTTGCTATTAAGGATAACAAGATGGGGTCTATTCCTACATGAATAGCTCTTGTCTACTACTACTTCTTGAGCTTGCATTGGTTTTTCCCTTGAAGAGGAAAGGGTGATGCAACAAAGTAGAGATAAGTATTTCCCTCAGTTAAGAACCAAGGTATCAATCGAGTAGGAGATACAAGCAAGTCCCCAATCTATGAACCTGCACAAACAATCAAACACTTGCACCCAACGCGATAAAGGGGTTGTCAACCCCTTCATGGTCACTTACAAAGGTGAGATCTTATAGAGATAGATATAAAGATTACTAAAACGTAAAACAAAATAAAAGTAAATAAATTGCAGCAAGATATTTTTGGGTTTTTGGTTTATAGATATGAAAATGTAAGATGGAAAATAGACCCGGGGGGCATAGGTTTCACTAGAGGCTTCTCTCTTGAAGGAAAATAATACGGCGGGTGAACAAATTACTGTTGAGCAATTGATAGAAAAGCGCAAAGTTATGATGATATCCAAGGCAATGATTATGCATATAGGCATCACGTCCGTTTCAAGTAGACCGACTCCTGCCTACATCTACTACTATTACTCCACACATCGACCTCTATCTAGCATGCATCTAGAGTATTAAGTTCATAAGAACAGAGTAACGCCTTAAGTAAGATGACATGATGTAGAGGGATAAACACAAGCAATATGATGAAAATCCCATTTTTACCCTCGATGGCAATAATACAAATACGTGCCTCACTACCCCTACTTTTTCACTGGGTGAGGACACCACAAGATTGAACCCAAAACTAAGCACCTCTCCCATTGCAAGGAAAACCAATCTAGTTGGACATACCAAACCAATAATTCAAAAAGAAATATAAAGATATCAAATCATGCATATAAGAATTCAGAGAAAATTCAAATAATATTCATAGGTAAACTGAACATAAATCCACAATTCATCGGATCTCGACAAACACACCGCAAAAGAAGATTACATCGAATAGATCTCCAAGAACATCGAGGAGAACATGGTATTGAGGATCAAAGAGAGAGAAGAAGCCATCTAGCTACTAGCTATGGACCCGTAGGTCTGTGGTAAACTACTCACGCTTCATCAAAGGGTAATAGGGTTGATGTAGAAGCCCTCCGTGATCGAATCCCCCTCCGGTTGGGTGCCGAAAAAGGCCCCAAGATGGGATCTCACATGCACAGAAGGTTACAGCGGCAAAAAAGTATTTTGATGGATGCTTCTGGTCATTTGGGAATATATGGGAATTTATAGGCCAAACATTAGAGTTAGAGGAGTCCCGTGGGTCCCACAAGCTAGGGGTGCCCCCCTAGGGCGCGCCCTGAGGGCTTGTGGAGCCCCCGGGACTCTTCTACCTTCGTCTCCAAGTCCTACATGTGTCTTCTAGTCCAAGAAAAATCATTGTAAAGTTTTATTCCGTTTTGACTCCATTTGATATTCCTTTTCTCTAAACCTCAAAAACAAGGAAAAACAGAAAGTGGCACTTGGCTCTCGGTTAATAAGTTAGTGCTACCTCTTGAGCACTGTGTTGGTTTTCCCTTGAAGAGGAAAGGGTGATGCATCAAAGTAGCGTAAGTATTTCCCTCAGTTTTTGAGAACCAAGGTATCAATCCAGTAGGAGGCCACGCACGAGTCCCTCGCACCTACACAAAGAAATAAAATCCTCGCAATCAACGCAATAAAGGGGTTGTTAATCCCTTCACGGTCACTTACGAAAGTGAGATCTGATAGATATGATAAGATAATATTTTTGGTATTTTTATGATAAAGATGCAAAGTAAATAAAGCAAAATAAAAACGGTGCAAGAAATAGCTTGTTGATAGAAGATTAATATGATAGAAAATAGACCCGGGGGCCATAGGTTTCACTAGTGGCTTCTCTCAAGAGCATAAGTATTATGGTGGGTAAACAAATTACTGTTGAAAAAATTGACAGAATTGAGCATAGTTATGAGAATATCTAGGTATGATCAAGTATATATAGGCATCATGTCCGAGACAAGTAGACCGACTCCTGCCTGCATCTACTACTATTACTCCACACATTGACCGCTATCCAGCATGCATCTAGAGTATTAATTTCAAAAGAACAGAGTAACACTTTAAGCAAGATGACATGATGTAGAGGGATAAACTCATGCAATATGATGTAAACCCATCTTGTTATCCTCGATGGCAACAATACAATACGTGCCTTGCTGCCCCTACTATCACTGGGAAAGGACACCACAAGATTGAACCCAAAGCTAAGCACTTCTCCCATTGCAAGAAAGATCAATCTAGTAGGCCAAACCAAATTGATAATTCGAAGAGACTTGCAAAGATAACCAATCATACATAAAAGAATTCAGAGAAGATTCAAATATTGTTCATAGATAAACTTGATCATAAACCCACAATTCATCGGTCTCAACAAACACACCGCAAACGAAGATTACATCGAATAGATCTCCACAATAGAGGGGGAGAACATTGTATTGAGATCCAAAAAGAGAGAAGAAGCCATCTAGCTAATAACTATGGACCCGAAGGTCTGAGGTAAACTACTCACACATCATCAGAGAGGCTATGGTGTTGATGCAGAAGCCCTCCGTGATCGATGCCCCCTCCGGTGGAGCTCCGGAAAAGGCCCCAAGATGGGATCTCACGGGTACATAAAGTTGTGGCAGTGGAATTAGGGCTTTGGCTCCGTATCTGGTAGTTTGGGGGTACATTGGTATATATAGGAGGAAGAAGTATGTCGGTGGAGCAATGTGGGCCCCATGAGGGTGGAGGGCGCGCCTGGGGGGGGGGGGGTAGGCGCGCCCCCTACCTCGTGCCTTCCTGGTTGCTTTCTTGACGTAGAGTCCAAGTCCTCTAGATCACATTCGTTCCAAAAATCACGTTCCCGAAGGTTTCATTCCGTTTGGACTCCGTTTGATATTCTTTTTCTGCGAAACTGTGAAATAGGCAAAACATCAATTCTGGGTTGGGCCTCCGGTTAATAGGTTAGTCCCAAAAAATATAGAAGTGTATAATAAATCCCAATAATGTCCAAAATAGAATATAATATAGCATGGAACAATAAAAAATTATAGATACATTGGAGACGTATCAAGCATCCCCAAGCTTAATTCCTGCTCGTCCTTGAGTAGGTAAATGATAAAAACAGAATTTTTGATGTGGAATGTTATTTGGCATAATTTCAATGTAATTCTCTTAATTGTGGTATGAATATTCAGATCCGAAAGATTCAAGACAAAAATTTAATATTGACATAGAAATAATAATACTTCAAGCATACTAACTAAGCAATTATGTCTACTTAAAATAACATCGCCAAAGAAAGTTATCCCTACAAAATCATATAGTATGGCTATGCTCTATCTTCACCACACAAAGTATTTAAATCATGCACAACCCCGATGACAAGCCAATCAATTGTTTCATACTTTTGGTGTTCTCAAACTTTTTCAATCTTCACGCAATACATGAGCGTGTGCCATGGACATAGCACTATATGTGGAATAGAATGGTGGTTGTGGAGAAGACAAAAAAGGAGAAGATAGTCTACATCAACTAGGCATATCATCGGGCTATGGAGATGCCCATTAATAGATATCAATGTGTACCGGGATGTGCAATGATGCATGAGTGACATGTATGAAAGAATTATGAACGGTGGCTTTGCCACAAATACAATGTCAACTACACGATCATGCAAAGCAATATGACAATGATGGAGCGTGTCATAGTAAACGGAATGGTAGAAAGTTACATGGCAATATATCTCGGAATGGCTATGGAAATGCCATGATAGGTAGGTATGGTGGCTGTTTTGAGGAAGGTATATGGTGGGTGTATGATACCGGCGAAAGGTGCACGATATTAGAGAGGCTGGCAATGGTGGAAGGGTGAGAGTGCGTATAATCCATGGACTCAACATTAGTCATAAAGAACTCTCATAATTATTGCAAAAATCTATTAGTTATCAAAACAAAGTATTACGCACATGCTCCTAGGGGGATAGATTGGTAGGAGAAGACCATCGCTCGTCCCCGACCGCCACTTATAAGGAAGACAATCAATAAATAAATCATGCTCCGACTTCATCACATAACGGTTCACCATACGTGCATGCTACGGGAATCACAAACTTCAACACAAGTATTTCTCAAATTCACAACTACTCAACTAGCATGACTCTAATATCACCATCCCCATATCTCAAAACAATTATCAAGTATCAAACTTCTCCTAGTATTCAGCACACTCATAAGAAATGTTTTTACTAATCTTGAATGCCTAGCATATTAGGTTAATTCCCCAGTTTAAGTAAATTACCATGCTATTTAAGACTCTCAAAATAATATAAGTGAAGCATGAGAGAATAATAGTTTCTATAAAACAAATCCACCACTGTTCTCTAAAAGATATAAGTGAGGTACTAGAGCAAAAACTATATAACTCAAAAGATATAAGTGAAGCACATAGAGTATTCTAATAATTGTCAAATAATGTGTGTTTCTCTCAAAATGTGTGTACAGCAAAGATGATTGTGTCAAACTAACAAATAAAGGCTCAAATAATACAAGACACTCCAAGCAAAACACATATCATGTGGTGAATAAAAATATAGCTCCAAGTAAAGTTACCGATGGAAGTAGACGAAAGAGGGGATGCCTTCCCGGGCATCCCCAAGCTTTGGCTTTTAGGTGTCCTTAGATTATCTTGGGGTGCCATGGGCATCCCCAAGCTTAGGATCTTGCCACTCCTTGTTCCATAATCCATCAAATCTTTTACCTAAAACTTGAAAACTTCACAACACAAAACTCAAAATAGAAAACCTCGTGAGCTCCATTAGCGAAAGAAAACAAAACACCACTTCAAGGTACTGTAATGAACTCATCCTTTATTTATATTGGTGTTAAACCTACTGTATTCCAACTTCTCTATGGTTTATAAACTATTTTACTAGCCATAGATTCATCAAAATAAGCAAACAACACACGAAAAACAGAATCTGTCAAAAACAGAACAGCCTGTAGTAATATGTACCTAACGCAAACTTCTGGAACCCCAAAAATTCTAAAATTAATTTCTGGACGTGAGTAATTTATATTAATAATATGCAAAAAGAATTAACTAAATAGCGCTTTCCAAATAAAATGGCAGCAATTCTCGTGAGCGCTAAAGTTTCTGTTTTTTACAGCAAGATAAAAAAGACTTTCCCCAAGTCTTCCCAACGGTTATACTTGGCACAAACACTAATTAAACACAAAAAGACACAACCAAAACAGAGGCTAGATAAATTATTTATTTAATAACAGCAATTAAATATATCGGGTTGTCTCCCAATAAGCGCTTTTCTTTAAAGCCTTGTAGCTAGGCTTATGATTTCAACGATGCTCACATGAAAGACAAGAATTGAAGCACAAAGAGAGCATGATAAAACACGTGAAAAACACATCTAAGTCTAACATACTTCCTATGCATAGGAATCTTATAGGAAAACAAATTATCAAGGCAAGCAAAAACTAGCATATGCATGGAAGCGGAAAGAAACAATAGCAATCTCAACATAACGAGAGGTAATTTAGTAACATGAAAATTTCTACAACCATATTTTCGTCTCTCATAATAATTACATGTAGGATCATAAGAAAATTCAACAATATAGCTATCAAAAAACATATTCTTAACACGATCCACATGTATGCAAAGTTGACACTCTTCCAAAATAGTGGGATTATCATTAACTAAAGTCATGACCTCTCCAAACCCACTTTTATCAAAAACTTCATAAGATTGAACATTCTCCAAATACATGGGATCTAAAGTTGACACTCTTACAAACCCATTTTAAATATTATTGCAAACATTATAATCAATCTCGTATTCATCATGGGGCTTAAATAAATTTTCAAAATCAAAAGAAGAATCACCCCAATCATGATCATTGAACAAGTAGTAGACATAGCAAAACTAGCATCCCCAAGCTTAGGGGTTTGCATATTATAAGCACAATTGATATTAATAGAATTTATACTATCATCATTGCAATCATGCTTTTTATTCAAAGATCCATCGTGAACCACTCCATAAAGTACTTCATCACAATTTTCAGATTCACGAACTTCAAGCAAAACTTCATAAAAATAATATAGTGCACAAAACTTACTAGCAATTGGTTCATCATAATTGGATCTCTTAAAAAGATTAGCAAGCAGATGAGGATCCATAGATCTTAGGTTCTCTGTTTAGCAATAAATAAATAACTATTCCAACCAAACGAGCAAATGAGCCAAGTAAGACATCAAAGAAAATGGAAAGACGAACAGAGGAAGGGCGAATAAAACGGCAAGGGTGAAGTGGGGGAGAGGAAAACGAGAGGCAAATGGCAAATAATGTAATGCGGGAGATAAGGGTTTGTGATGGATACTTGGTATGTTGACTTTTGCGTAGACTCCCCTGCAACGGCGCCAGAAATCCTTCTTGTACCTCTTGAGCACTGCGTTGGTTTTCCCTTGAAGAGGAAAGGGTGATGCAGCAAATTAGCGTAAGTATTTCCCTCAGTTTTTGAAAACCAAGGTATTAATCCAATAGGAGGCCACGCACGAGTCCCTCGCACCTACACAAACAAATAAAATCCTCGCAACCAACGCAATAAAGGGGTTGTCAATCCCTTCACGGTCACTTACGAAATTGAGATCTGATAGATATGATAAGATAATATTTTTGGTATTTTTATGATAAAGATGCAAAGTAAATAAAGCAAAATAAAAACGGTGCAAGAAATAGCTTGTTGATGGAAGATTAATATGATAGAAAATAGACCCGGGGGCCATAGGTTTCACTAGTGGCTTCTCTCGAGAGCATAAGTATTACGATGGGTAAACAAATTAATGTTGAGCAATTGACAGAATTGAGCATAGTTATGAGAATATCTAGGTATGATCATGTATATAGGCATCGCGTCCGAGACAAGTAGACCGACTCCTGCCTGCATCTACTACTATTACTCCACACATCGACCGCTATCCAGCATGCATCTAGAGTATTAAGTTCAAAAGAACAGAGTAATGCTTTAAGCAAGATGACATGATGTAGAGGGATAAACTCATGCAATATGATATAAACCCCATCTTGTTATCATCGATGGCAACAATACAATATGTGCCTTGCTGCCCCTACTGTCACTAGGAAAGGACACCGCAAGATTAAACCCAAAGCTAAGCACTTCTCCCATTGCAAGAAAGATCAATCTAGTAGGCCAAACCAAACTGATAATTCGAAGAGACTTGCAAAGATAACCAATCATACATAAAAGAGTTCAGAGAAGATTCAAATATTGTTCATAGATAAAATTGGTCATAAACCCACAATTCATTGGTCTCAACAAACACACCGCAAAAGAAGATTACATCAAATAGATCTCCACAAGAGAGGGGGAGAACATTGTATTGAGATCCAAAAAGAGAGAAGAAGCCATCTAGCTAATAACTATGGACCCAAAGGTCTAAGGTAAACTACTCACACATCATTAGAGAGGCTATGGTGTTGATGTAGAAGCCCTTCCCGATCGATGCCCCTTCCGGCGGAGCTCTGGAAAAGGCCCCAAGATGGGATCTCACGGGTACAGAAGGTTGCGGCGGTGGAATTAGGGTTTTGGCTCCGTATCTGGTAGTTTGGGGGTACATAGGTATATATAGGAGGAAGAAGTACGTCGGTGGAGGAACGTGGGCCCCACGAGGGTGGAGGGCGCCCCTTGGGGGGGGGGGGTAGGCGCGCCCCCTACCTCGTGCCTTCCTGGTGCTTTCTTGACGTCGGGTCCAAGTCCCCTAGATCACATTCGTTCCAAAAGTCACGTTCCCGAAGGTTTCATTCCGTTTGGACTCCGTTTGATATTCTTTTTCCGTGAAACTCTGAAATAGGCAAAAAAACAGCAATTCTGGGCTGGGCCTCCGGTTAATAGGTTAGTCCCAAGAATAATATAAAAGTGTATAATAAAGCCCAATGATGTCCAAAGCAGAATATAATATAGCATGGAACAATCAAAATTATAGATACGTTGGAGATGTATCAGTTAGTCCCAAAAATAATATAAAATATCATATTAATGCATGTAAAACATCCAAAACAGATAATATAATAGCATGGAACAATCAAAAATTATAGATACGTTGGAGATGTATCTTCTACATCATGTCATCGTTCTTATTGCATTACTTTGTTTTCCATGAACTTAATACACTAGATGCATGCTGGATAGCGGTCGATGTGTGGAGTAACAGTAGTAGATGCAGGCAGGAGTCGGTCTACTAATCTTGGACGTGATGCCTAGATAATGATCATTGACTCGATATCGTCATAATTATTTAATATTCTATCAGTTGTCCAATAGTAATTTGTTTACCCGCCGTATGCCATTTTCTCGAGAGAAGCCACTTGTGAAATATACGACCCTTGGTGTCTATTCTTTATCATATTTGCTTTCCGATCTATTTTTTGCCTCTTTTATTTTCAAATCTATTATTCTAAAAACCCAAAAATACCTCGCTGCAATTTTTGTTATTTATTTTATTTTGCATTTCTGCAAGATCTATTTATCCAATCTACTACAAACCAATCTATCTTTTACCGAGGAGGGATTGACAACCCCTCTTAAGCGTCGGGTTGCAAGTATTTGTTCTTTGTGTGCGGGTATCGTTTACATAGTGCTGCGTGGTTCTCCAACTGGTTCGATAAGACGATAACCTTGGTCTCATCATTGAAGGAAATACCTACCATAGTTGTGCGGCATCATCCCTTCCTCTTCGGGGAAAATACTAACATGGACACGAGCCATCAAGCATGAACAGGAACAAATCCTACGGAAATGTCACTCCGAAGCCTATGGAGGGCATCATGCGGGAGATAGAACTGCATAGAAGGTATTACAATCTGGTTTTTATTGGCCTACTCTTTTTAAGGATGCTCGTAAGTTTTTCTTATCTTGTGACGAATGTCAAAAAATGCTTAAAGAAATTATCTTCCCGAGGTTTGGACTCCCTAGATATTTAATGACTGATGGTGGTTCACATTTTATCCATGGTGCTTCCCGTAAATTGCTTGCAAAATATGATGTCAACCATAGAATTGTATCCCTCTATCATCCTCAATCTAGCCATCAAGTTGAGTTGAGTAATAGAGAAATAAAATTAATATTACAAAAAATTGTCAATAGGTCCCTGATGCGGCTTGAAACTGCGTCGGTATTTCCCCACAAAGGAAGGGATGATGCAGTACAACTAGTAGTAGGTATTTCTCTCAGTTATGAAACCAAGGTATCAATCTAGTAGGAGAACCAAGCAACACTATGTAAAGTACCTGCACACAAAGAACAAATCCTCGCAACCCAACGCATAAGAGGGGTTGTCAATCCCTCCTCGGTAAGAAGATAGATTGGTTTATATGTGTTTGCATAAATAGATTTGAACAAAACACAAAATAAAATAAATAAATAAAAGTACATCAAGGTATTTTTGGATTTTTGTAATAATAGATCTGAAAACAAATGCGAATAAAAATAGATCTGAAAGCAATATGATAAAAGATAGACCCGGGGGCCGTAGATTTGACTAGTGGCTTCTCTCGAGAAAATAGCATATGGTGGGTGAACAAATTACTGTTGGGCAATTGATAGAAGATCGAATAATTATGATGATATCTACTGCAATGATCAATATATAGGCATCACATCCAAGATTAGTAGACCGACTCCTGCCTACATCTACTACTATTACTCCACACATCGACCGCTAGCCAACATGCATCTAGTGTGATAAGTTCATGGAGAAACGTAGTAATGCAATAAGAACGATGACATGATGTAGAAAAGATTTATTCATGTAGGAATAAACCACATCTTGTTATCCTTAATAGCAACGATACATGTGTGCCTAGTTGATCTAGTTGGACACCGCAAGATCGAACCCATCACAAAGCACCTTTTCCCATTGCAAGAAAAATTGATCTAGTTGGCCTAACTAAACCAAAGATTCAAGGGAGAAATACGACGCTATAAATAATCATGCATATAAGAGATCAAAGAACACTCAAATAATATTCATGGATATAGATCTGATCATAAACTGAAAGTTCATCGGATCCCAACAAACACACCATAAAAAGGTTTACAGCAAATACATCTCCAAGAGACCATTATCTTGAGAATCAAAAAAGACAGAAGAAGCCATCTAGCTACTACCTACGGACCCTTAGGTCTACGGTGGACTACTCACACATCAGCGGAGAGGCACTGATGATGATGATGAACCCCTCTGTGATGGTGTTAGATTGGATCTCGTGGTTCTGGAACTTGCGGCGGCTGGAATTGTGTTTCGTTGACTCCCCCATGGTTTCTAGAATATTTGGGAATTTATAAGGCAAAGAGGTGGCACAAGAGACTCCTATGGGCCCCACAACCCACCAGGGTGCACCTGGGCCTCATGGCGTGCCCTGGTGTCTTGTGGTCCCCATGGGCCTCCTTCTAGGTGCTTTCTTGGCCCCCAAGGTGTCTTCTTGTCCAAAAAAATATCAAAAACGTTTTGTTGTGTTCGAACTCCGTTTGATAGGGATATTCTACAAAGTAAAAAACAAGCAAAAAATAACAACTGGCATTGGGCACTATGTCAACAGGTTAGTCCCAAAAAATGATATAAAGTTGCTATAAAATGATTGTAAAACATCCAAGAATGATAATCTAACAACATGGAACAATCAAAAATTATAGATATGTTGGAGATGTATCAGCATCCCCAAGCTTAATTGCTGCTCGTCCTTGAGTTGGTAAATGATAAAAACAGAATTGTTGACGCGGAATGATGCCTAACATGTTCATCACATATTCTTTTCTTTTGTAGCATGGAATTTGGACTTTTAGATGGTTCAAAGCAATAGTCTAGTTTTTACATGAAGATTTCAATACTCGAGCATAGCAACAAGCAACCATGTCTTTAAAATTATCAACACTAAAGAAAGTTATCCCTAGCCCATCATGCTCAATCATTGATCCATTCACAAAACACACTCGAATAGATACATCAAATGCTCAAGTATGATCACACTGCTCCCTAGTTGGTGCTTTATAAGAGAAGATGGAGACTCAAAATAAAAATAAAAATTTCATAAAAGTAAATAGATAGGCCCTTCGCAGAGGGAAGCAGAGATTTATAGAGGCATGTTTTTCTTGTTAACGAAAACGACCGAGTAATTCCCAACACTTTCCATGCTAGATATATCATAGCTGGTTCCCAAACATAAAATAAAGTTTATTCCTTTTCCACCCTACTTTCACATTCCACGGCTAGCCATATCCACGGGTACCGTCCATACCAACACTTTCCAAGGAATTTATTATTTGACAACATAAATTTAATTTGTTTTTTCATTTCGGGACTGTGCATCCCTATTACTGTCATACTCTCATGCAATGACAAGTGAATAAACAATCATCTTGAGAATAACACATCTAGCATGGAAAATATTGGCCACCCCTTCCGCTTCATGAGCGGTACACGCACAAAAAATGGAAATTCATTTTGAAAATTAGAGATGGCATATACAAATTTACTTAGAACGACACTAAAATACCACATATAGGTAGGTACGGTGGACTCATGTGGCAAAATTGGGCTTAAGGATTTTGGATGCACAAGTAGTATTTCTACTTAGTACAAGTGGAGGCTAGCAAAAGAATGAGAAGCAACCAACCAAGAAACGAAAATTCAAATATACGAGCATTAAGTATAAATAACACCAAATAATGCACCACAAGTAGGATGTAATTTCATTTTACAACTATTGGCATTCGTTCTTGCGTAGGGAATCACAAAGCTTAACACCAATAGTCTTAATAAAGCATAATTACTCACCAACATGACTCATATATTACTATCATCATATCTCAAAACTATTACAAAGAATCAAGTTTATTTTGTCCAATGATATTCATGAAAGTTTTTACTATATCCCTCTTGAATATCTATCACTTTTGGACTAGTTTCATATATTGCAATTGTTTTTGACAAGCTCAAACAAATTTAAGTAAAGAACATGAGCATAAAGATTTTCATCTCTCAAAATAATATAAGTGAAGCATGAGAGAATTTCTTCAAAAATTTACTAACTCTAAAATAAATTTAAGTCATGCAAGAGAGTATTTCTTCCAAAATATTAAAGCACACCGTGCTCAAAAAGATATAAGTGAAGCACTAGAGCAATTCAAGGCTGATTTTTTTAAGTGAAGCACATAGAGCAATTCTAACAAATCATAGCATAATTTTGTCTCTCTCAAATAGGTGTGTCCATCAAGGAAACTTGTGACAAACTAAAAAGAAAAACAAGCGAGGACTCATATGATATAAGACGATCCAAGCAAAACTCATGATATGTGACGAATAAAAATATAGCTCCAAGTAAAATTACCGATGGTTGTTAGAAGAAAGACGGGATGCCTTCCGGGGCATCCCCAAGCTTAGATGCTTTGTTCTCTGGTCATCCCCAAGATTAGGCTCTTTTCACTCCTTATTCCTTCATCCATCGTGATCTCACCCAAAACTTGAAAACTTCAATCACACGAAACTTAACAAAACCTTTGTGAGATCCGTTAGTATAATAAAGCAAATCACTACTCTAAGTACTATTGTAAACCCATTCATATTTTATTATTGCACTGTATCTATTGCATTCCAACTTTAACATGGCTTATACCCCCTGATACAATCCATAGATTCATCAAAATAAGCACACAATGCAAGGAAGACATAATCTATCAAAAACCGAACATTTCGTAATAATATGAAAACCTTGTAGACTTCTGTAACTTCTGAAATTCTTAAAATTTATTACAACATAGGTAATTTGTATATCAATCTTCTGTATAAAAATCAGGATTTTATCGCACTTCTGTGAACTTTGAAAATTCTTCTATTGGGCACAAAAGTTTATGTTTTTCAACAAGATCAAATCAACTATCACCAAACATGATCCCAAAGGCTTTATTTGGCACAAACACTAATTAAAACATAAAAATACAATCATAACAGTAGCATAATTGTGCAAAAACTCAAGAATAGAAAGAAAAAGGCAAAAATAAATTTTATTCATTGGGTTGCCTCCCAATAGCGCTATCGTTTTATGCCCCTAGCTAGGCACAATGCATAGATTCAAGTATTGTCATCTTTGGTTTTCAACTCCTCAATCACACAACTAGAATTCCTCAAGGATTTAGCATGCATATTTTCAATAACAATACTTCTAGGGATAAGAGTGAAGAATTTAATCTTGCAAGTAGGGCCTTTCACTACTTCAACAAAATTGGGAGGGATACTAATCATCTTAAGGTCCTCTTTGTTGCTATTAGAAGTTGCACCCTTGTTCTTAATGACTTGAATAGGCTTGAAAAAAATTTACGGGAGTTTTTTCAATAGTTCTAATAGAAGAAAAGGCCGAGCTTAAGTTACTATAAATTTCTTCCAACTTGTCAATCTGAGAAGGACTTTCTACAATTCTTTTGTTAACTATGGTTTACTTCTCCCTTAGTAATTTAAGAACATCACCCGCTTTTGACCCAATTTTATTAGCAAGATTTTGCATCCTTTTGTCCAAATTTTCAATTTGTTCTTCCGTGACCATCTTCTTTTCAATAGCATCTTCTTTCCAAGATTTTGCATCCTTTTGTCCAAATTTTCAATTCCTTAGATAAGATTGTTTCATTAATAATGATAGGTGGTGCACCCACTTGATCTCCCATAGTGTTAAAAGCATCCAAAGGTGGACACATCAAGAAATTCCCACAGGTAATCGTATCAAGGATGAACCTATACCAACTGGTGATTCTCACATAAAAACTACGAAGAAGAACAAGGGTAGATTGCTTATGAATAGATCTATTATGAGCATTGAAAATTCTATACCAAGCATCTTTTAGATTCTCCCCTCCCTTTGTTTAAAATTAAGAACCTCATTCTCGAGGGTACACGCAATAGAGGAAGAACTAGCCATAACAACGTAGGCAAGCAAGATTGCAAGCAAAAAGATAGATCTGGCGAGAAAAAGGAAAACAAATAAAAAGGCAATTTTTGTGAAGTGGGGGAGATGAAAACGAGAGGCAAATGGAAAATAATGTAAATGGCAAGGAGATGAGATTTGTGATTAGGAACCTGATAGATGTTGATGATGTCTCCCCAGCAATGGCGCTAGAAATTCCTTTTGATGCAGCTTGAAACTACGTCGGTATTTCCCCAAAGAAGAAGGGATGATGCAGTATAGCTATGGTAGGTATTTCCCTCATTTATGAAACCAAGGTATCAATCCAGTAGGAGAACCAAGCAACACTATGTAAACTGTACCTGCACACAAAGAACAAATCCTGGCAACCCAACGTGTAACAGGGGTTGTCAATCCCTCCTTGGTAAAAAGATAGATTGGTTTATATGTGTTTGGATAAATAGATCTGAACAAAACATGAAATAAAATAAATAAAGAAAAAGTGCAGCAAGGTATTTTTGGTTTTTTGAAATAATAGATCTTAAAGCAAATGCAAATAAAAATAGATCTAAAAGCAATATGATAAAAGATAGACCCGGGGGCCGTAGATTTCACTAGTGGCTTCTCTCAAGAAAATAACATACGGTGGGTGAACAAATTACTGTTGGGAAATTGATAGAAGATTGAATAATTATGACAATATCCAAGGTAATGATCAATATATAGGCATCACATCCAAGATTAGTAGACCGACTCCTGCCTGCATCTACTACTATTACTCCACACATTGACCGCTCCAACAAGCATCTAGTGTATTAAGTTCATGGAGAAATGGAGTAATGTGATAAGAACGATGACATGATGTTGACAAGATCTATCCATGTAGGAATAGTCCCCGTTTTGTTATCCTTAATAGCAACGATACATGCGTGCCTCGCTGCCCCTTCTGTCAGTGGGAGAGGACACTGCAAGATTGAACCCATTACAAAGCACCTCTTCCCATGGAAAGAAAAAAATGACCTAGTTGGCCTAACTAGACCAAAGATTCGAAGAAGAAATACGAGTCTGTAAATAATAATGCATATAAGAGATCAAAGAAGACTCAAATAATATTCATGGATATAGATCTGATCATAAACTGAAAGTTCATTGGATCCCAACAAACACACTGCAAGAAGGTTTACATCAAATAGATCTCCAAGAGACCATTGTATTCAGAATAAAAAAGAGAGAAGAAGCCATCTAGCTACTGCCTATGGACCCTTAAGTCTATGGTGGACTACTCACGCATTATCGGAGAGGCACCAATGAGGATGATGAACCCCTCTATGATGGTGTTAGAATGGATCTCGTGGTTCTGGATCTTGCGGTGGCTGGAATTGTGTTTCATCGACTCCCCTAGGGTTTCTGGAATATTTGGGAATTTATAGGGCGAAGAGGTGGTGTGGGAGACCCCCGTGGTCCCCACAACCCACCAGGGCGCACCTGGCCCTTCGGGAGCGCCCGGGTTTCTTGTGGTCCCCACAGGCCTCCATCTAGGTGCTTTCTTGGCCCCCAAGGTGTCTTCTGGTAAAAAAATATCCAAAAAGTTTCGTTGCATTTGGACTCTGTTTGATAGGGATATATATTATGCGAAGTAAAAGACAAGCAAAAAACAATAACTGGCACTGGGCACTATGTCAATAGCTTAGTCCCAAAAAATGATATAAAGTTGCTATATAATGATTGTAAAACATCCAAGAATGATAATATAACATCATGGGACAATAAAAAAATTATAGATACGTTGGAGATGTATCAGTCCCGAAAGAATTGGTCTAAGAAACTTGATGATGCACTTTGGGCTTATAGAACTACTTATAAGAATCCTATGGGTATGTCTCCATGTAAAATGGTTTATGGAAAAGCTTGTCATTTGCCTCTTGAGTTAGAACATAAAGCATATTGAGCAATTAAAGAACTCAACTATGACTTCAAACTTGCCAGTGAAAAGAGGTTATTTGATATTAGCTCACTAGATGAATGGAGAACCCAAACCTATGAAAATGCCAAACTATTCAAAAAAAAGTTAAAAGATGGCATGATAAAAGAATCCAAATATGAGAATTCAAAGTAGGTGAACATGTTCTATTATACAATTCTCATTTTAGATTTTTTGCAGGAAAAGTTCTTTCCAAATGGGAAGGACCATATATCATCGAAGAAGTTTACCGCTCTAGAGCTATTAAGATCAATAATGCTAAAGGAACTAATAGGAAGGTGGCCAATGGACAAAGAATTAAGCATTATATTTTAGGTACACCTATTAACGTTGAAACTAACATTATCCAAACCATGACATTGGAGGAACACATAAAAGAAACCTTCCAGAACACTCTAGAACCCTGAAAAGGAAGAGGTAAGTGACACGGTAAGTAAATGGACTCCAAAAATTCCGAAAAATATTTTATGTCAGTTTTGGAATATTAGAAAAAAAATAAACAACCGTGAAGGCAACCCAGGTGCCCACTAGGCACCAGGGCGCGCCTGCCCCACCTGGCGCACCTTGGTGAGTAGTGGGCCCCTTGGGCACCTTCCCGACTATGTTTCCTGTAAATACTTGTTTCCCAAGACAAAAATTCTTTATATATACGCACAAACTATTTGATCGTCGTATCGTAGTGAAATCCTCTGTTCTTGTTTTGTGTTGTTTTTCTAACAAATCTAGATCATCATGGCTGCAACAAGCTCTTCCAAGGACAAGTTCTTCGAGAATGTCATCAACCCCTACCTACCGAAGATGTTGAAGCACCCTCAAGCCATTGATATGCGTGAGGGGGTGCTCCACATCCAGGATGTTCAAGGGCCCTAGAAGACGTGAAGCGTGGAGGCCAGGCTTGAGGCGGTGGAGCAAGACATCTTCAAGTGCCAAGGGATGGTGGAGCATGGACTCAGTGCCAATCACTCCATGATTATGGAATTCACCCGTGATCACAAGGTGGATGGCCGGTCTATGAAAGACATCGTCTTCACCTTCAATGATCAAATCAATTTTCTTCAAAGCCAAGTCTATGATCTTCAAAATCAAGTTTTTGAGTATGAAGCAAGATTTAAAGGTATGAGTTTAGCTTCCAGTTTCAGGACTCAGGAGACTCGTGCATCCTCTTTTGTCGGTGAACCCCTGCCATGGAAGCCGGAGGACAAGCCTACCACACCACCACCATCATCATCAGCAAAGGAGGAGACTTGAGTACACGGGTATGGGAACTCCCCTTGGCTTTCGCCAAGCTTGGAGGAGATGCCCCAGTATTGTATCACCATCACTTTTATTACCTTCACCAGTTTTTAGTTCGATCCTTATTTATTTTGTAGTTTAGTTGAATAAAAGTTTAGTATGATATATTTTGGAGTGCTAATTTCTTGATCTACCCCTCTTTGTACTCGAGTTAAGAGTTATATAATAAAGTTTAGTTTGAGTTTTTGCTTCTTTACTTTCTAGTTTCAATCAAAATAAAGAAAATAATGAAAAAGATCATATGCTAATCTTATGGTAAGTAATGACATCACATAAGGAAAATTATGAGTGGTAAAATTTATTGAAAGTTGACAAACATAGCATTGGTCAATGATGCAACTCATGAAAGAATTAGTAAGGGAAGAGAAGATTCACATGCAAATATGCTATCTTGGACATCTTTTATGATTGTGAGCCCCTATTAAATATTTTATGCCAAATTGTTGATGTTGGACAAGGAAGACAATGTAATGATCTATGTTTGTTCATATTCACATAGAAGTTATATTGTCATAGATCCTCCAAAATGTGGTGCTTGCTCAATATCTTTGCTAGCCAAAAATCTGCATTAAGTAGAAATACTACTTGTGCATCCAAAACCCTTAAACCCAAATTCATACATTGAGAGTCCACTGATAACCCACAAGTATAGGGGATAGCAACAGTTTTTGAGGGTAGAGTATTCAACCCAAATTTATTGATTCGACACAAGGGGAGCCAAAGAACATTCTCAAGTATTAGCAGCTGAGTTGTCAATTCAACCACACCTGGAAACTTAATATCTGCCGCAAAGTGTTTAGTAGCAAAGTAATATGATAGTAGTGGTAACGGTAGCAAAAGGTAATAGTGGCAAAAGTAATGTTTTTGGTATTATGTAGTGATGATAACAATAGCAACGGAAAAGTAAATAAGCGAAGAACAATATGTGGAAAGCTCGTAGGCAATGGATCAGTGATGGAGAATTATGCCGGATGCAGTTCATCATGTAACAGTCATAACCTAGGGTGACACAGAACTAGCTCCAGTTCATTGATGTAATGTAGGCATGTATTCCGAATATAGTCATACATGCTTATGGAAAAGAACTTGCATGACATCTTTTGTCCTACCCTCCCATGGCAGCGGGGTCCATACATAAACTAAGGGATATTAAGGCCTCCTTTAAATAGAGTACCAGAACAAAGCATTAACACATAGTGAATACATGAACTCCTCAAACTACGGTCATCACCGGTAAGTATCCCGATTATTGTCACTTCGGGGTTAACGGATCATAACACATAATAGGTGACTATAGACTTGCAAGATAGGATCAAGAACTCTCGTATATTGATGAAAACATAATAGGTTCAGATCTGAAATCATGGCACTCGAGCCCTAGTGACAAGCATTAAGCATAGCAAAGTCATAGCAACATCAATCTCAGAACATAGTGGATACTAGGGATCAAACCCTAAGAAACTAACTCGATTACATGATAGATCCCATCCAACCCATCATTGTCCAACAAGCCTACGATGGAATTACTCACGCACGACGGTGAGCATCATGAAATTGGTGATGGAGGATAGTTGATGATGACGATGGCGACGGATTCCCCTCTCCGGAGCCCCGAGCGGACTCCAGATCAGCCCTCCCGAGAGGTTTTAGGGCTTGGCGGTGGCTTCGTATCGTAAAACATGATGAATCCTTCTCTCTGATTTTTTTCTCCCCGAAACCAAATATAGAGTTGGAGTTGAGGTCGGAGGAGCTTCAGGGGGCCCACGAGGTAGGGGGCGCGCCCTAGGGGGGCAGGTGCGCCCCCGACCCTCATGGACAGGTGGTGGGCCCCTGGTTTTCATCTTTTGCAAGAATTTTTTTATTATTTCCGAAAAGTTGTTTCGTGAAGTTTCAGGTCATTCCGAGAACTTTTGTTTCTTCACATAAATAACACCATGGTAATTCTGCTGAAAACAGCGTCAGTCCGGGTTAGTTCCATTCAAATTATGCAATTTAGAGTCCAAAACAAGGGCAAAAGTGTTTGGAAAAGTAGATACGACGGAGACGTATCAACTCCCCCAAGCTTAAACCTTTGCTTATCCTCAAGCAATTCAGTTGACAAACTGAAAGTGATAAAGGAAAACTTTTACAAACTCTGTTTGCTCTTGTTGTTGTAAATATGTAAAGCCAGCATTCAAGTTTTCAGCAAAGATTATAACTAACCACATTCACAATAATGCTTAGGTCTCAAGTTTACTCATATCAATGGCATAATCAACTAGCGAGCAATAATAATAATTCTCGGATGACAACACTTTCTCAAAACAATCATAATATGATACAACAAGATGGTATCTCGCTAGCCTTTCTAAGACCGCAAAACATAAATGTAGGGCACCTTTAAAGATCAAGGACTGACTAGACATTGTAATTCATGGTAAAAGAGATCCAGTCAAGTCATACTCAATGTAAGCTAACAGTAATGAATGCAAATGACAGCAGTGCTCTCCAACTGGTGCTTTTTAATAAGAGGATGATGACTCAGCATAAAAGTAAATAGATAGGCCCTTCGCAGAGGGAAGCAGGGATTTGTAGAGGTGCCAAAGCTCGGTTTTGAAATAGAGGTGAATAATATTTTGAGCGGTATACTTTCATTGCCAACATAACAACCAAGAGATGGCGATATCTTCCATGCTACACACATTATAGGCGGTTCCCAAATAGAATGGTAAAGTTTATACCCCCCCTTCCACCAACAAGCATCAATCCATGGCTTGCTCGAAACAACGAGTGCCTCCAACTAACAAGAGTCCCATGGGGAGTTCTGTTTGCAATTATTTTGATTTAGTTTGCATAAAGCATGGGACTGGGCATCCCGGTGACCAGCCATTTTTCTCGTGAGTGAGGAGCAGAGTCCACTCCTCTTGAGAATAACCCGCCTAACATGGAAGATACAAACAACCCTAGTTGATACATGAGCTATTCGAGCATACAAAACATGATATTTATTTGAAGGTTTAGAGTTTGGCACATACAAATTTACTTGGAACGGCAGGTAGATACCGTATATAGGTAGGTATGGTGGACTCATATGGAATAACTTTGGGGTTTATAGAGTTGGATGCACAAGCAGTATTCCCGCTTAGTACAAGTGAAGGCTAGCAAAAGACTAGGAAACGACCAGCTAGAGAGTGACAACAGTCATGAACACGCATTAAAATTAATCAACACCAAATGCAAGCATGAGTACAATATAATCCACCATGAACAAAAATATCGTGAAGGCTATGTTGATTTTGTTTCAACTACATGCGTGAACATGCGCCAAGTCAAGTCACTTAAATCATTCAGAGGAGGATACCACCCTATCATACCACATCATAACCATTTTAATAGCATGTTGGCACGCAAGGTAAACCATTATAACTCATAGCTAATCAAGCATGGCACAAGAACTATGATCTCTAGTTGTCATTGCAAACATGTTTATTCATAATAGGGTGAACCAGGAACGATGAACTAATCATATTTACAAAAACAAAAGAGGCCGAGTTCATACCAGCTTTTCTCATCTCAGTCAGTCCATCATATATCGTCATAATTGCCTTTCACTTGCACGACCGAATGATGTGAATAATAATAATAGTGCGAGTGCATTGGACTAAGATGGAATCTGCAAGCATTCAATAAACAGGAGAAGACAAGGTAATATGGGCTCTTTTTTCAGATCAACAATTATGCATATAAGAGCCACTTCAATAGTTTAATCATGGTCTTCTCCTATCGACCCCAAAGAAAATAAAAGAAATAAAACTATTTACACGGGAAAGCTCCCAACAAGCAAAAGAAGAACAAGAAATCTTTTTGGGGTTTCTTTTTAATTACTACTACAAGCATGGAAACTAAACTATTTAAAAGCTACAACTAATTTTTTTTGGTTTTTCTTAAGGTTTATTAAACACACAAGAAGAAAGCATAAAAAGGAAAATAAACTAGCATGGATGATACAATGAAAAAGTATGAGCACCGACATCTAGCAATGAGTGTGTAAACATAAATGTAATGTCGGTGGGAAATACGTACTCCCCCAAGCTTAGGCTTTTGGCCTAAGATGGTCTATGGCCACGGCTGGCCTGGTGGATATCCATAATAATAGTTGGGGTCGTACTGCAAAGAAGAAGACTCCGATTGCCACTAGTTGGCAATCATCTCCGGATCCCACTGGTAATTAGACTGTCGTGGAGGATCAACTTGTGGTTCCGGCTCTGGCTCTGTGGCTGATGTAGGGTTCCGATAGGCGTGAATAGTCTCTAACGGAACAAGGTACTGGCCTGCAGATAAATCAAACAAGGAAGGATCAGGCAGGGTAATAGTCTCAGGATGATGTTTATCAAAGAACAATTTGTATTTAAGCTCTCCTTCCCTATTCTTAACAATAAAATCATGTGCCACCATACTCTTATAATCTAAATAAACACGAGGCAGCACTTTTTCTTCCTTCTCATAATGCCTAATAGGTATGTTAAAATGTGCAGCTAGGCATGAAGCATAGATGCCTCCAAAGATGGGGCCCTTTGTACGGTTTAGACTTAACCATTTAGCAATAATGCCGCCCATACTAACAGAGTTATCACTGAATAAACCATGGAGCAAAATAATAATATCAGGAACACTAAGGTTTCCACAGTTTCCGCGACCAATTAAGCAACGACTAGCAAATAATGCAAAATAGCGTAAAACAGGAAAATGTATGCTAGTGATTTGTGCATCAGAAACCTTCCTTGTTTCCCCTACAGTGATGATATCAATAAACCCATCCACATTGCTATGATGTGGTTCCTCTGCCGTGCCCTTGAAAGGGACCAAACAAACCCGACAAAAATCATAAAGTGACATCTCCTTATGCTTATCATATAAATAAAACTCCACTGTAGGTGGTGACCTCCTAGAATGGAAATGAAAGTTTTGCACAAAGATATTTGTGAGTAGGAGATACTGACCGCGTTGGTCGTGGAGGAAAGCGGTGAGGCCTGCATTTTCAGCCAATTCATAAAAATCTTCATAAATCCCAGCTGCTCTCAAGAATTCATTGGAAAGCCATTCACACGACCGAACCTCCGTGGTGCGAGGCAGATTATACTTGGGCTTCTGTGCCTTTTCCTTCGAGCTTCGCCTCGATAAGCCCCTCAAAAGTCTCTTCATTATTTTCTGAAAAAATTCTGAAATTTTTAGTAACTTCAAAATAAAAGTAAACCAAACTCAATAATATTGATAGCAACTACTCCTACAAGTGCCTAGAGCCTATATCATGCATCAAAACTACTTGGAATCATATAAATTTGACATGCAAGCTCAAGAACATGGTCACCTAGGCAGCACAAATTTCTAATGAATAAAGCACTAGAACAAAAACTAATTGGACAAATGGAGGAGTCACATACCAAGGAACAATCTCCCCAAGAAGTTTTGTGAGAGGTGCTTTGAGCAAGGAGATCAAAAATGGCAGCAAAACGAACTTGGACTCGGGTTTGAGCTAGTTATTCGTGTTTGTGGGAGGAATAACGAGTGTGTGGGTGAAAGGATAAGTGGAGGAGGGCCACCGGGGGCCCATGAGGCAGGGGTGCGCCCAGGGATTAGGGCGCGCCCTCCACCCTCGTGGCTAGGTGGATGACCCCCCTGCTGTGTCGGATTTCGGGTTCCGACAGACCCTTGAGGTTCGAACACTGGGGTGCGCGTGGAGATCTCTCCCCTACCGATCTACGTCCAATCTCCTCACGTGATCTAAGCTGGAAAAAACGAACAACGCAAGGGATACGAGGTTTATACTGGTTCGGGCCACCGTTGTGGTGTAATACCCTACTCCAGTGTGTGGTGTGGTGGATTGCCTTAGGGGGCTGATGATGAACAGTACAAAGGAAGAACAGCCTCGCGAGAGGTGTTCTTGAGCTGGTGCGATGAACTGCTAGGGTGAGTTCAGTCGCCTCTCTCTCTGCTAGGATTCTACCAGATCTCTGGGTGTTTTCTAGATGTCTCTACTCTATGGTGGCTAGCTCTATTTATAGAGGCCCTGGGCCTCTCCCCGAAATAATGAGCGGGAAGGGCGCCAACAATTGGCCATTTTGAAGGGGAACATATAGTACAAGTTATCCTGACCAAAGGTGGTCTTCGGCTGCCAAAAGCACTGGTGATGACGCCGTCTTGGGCTCCACGATGACCTCCGTCCTGCCGCTCTGCTTGTCTTGGTCTCGTTGCACTGGAATGGAAACCTTTGCCCGATGCCTTGGCCTACGCTTGCCCCCTTTGCACCAAAGAGGAAACAAGGACACTGCGCAGGACGGTGCCCGCCTGGTCTCGATCGTCATGGCTTGCATCACGGGCTCTTCGCGAGGTACCCTTGCCTTGATCTCTCCGCCTCCTCGCGAGCCTGCCTGATGAGGCTGCCTCTGAGGAAGCTTTTTGTCATCCGCCCCGCGAGGCTTGGCCCCTCGTCCCCACTTGAGCCACGCCGCTGGCCATAGGCAGGTAAGTCCGGGGACCTCCGTTCCCAGAACGCCGACAGTAGCCCCCGGGCCCGAGGCGCGCCTGGGCTTGGCCTAGCAGGAAAGCGAAGGGGCAAGCGCGAAGCGCCGCGGGCCCCAACAGCCTACGGCCTTGGGCGCCGCGTGGCGATTGATCGGACTTGGGCGTCTGCGCTTCCCATGATGCCTCGGCAACTGCATGACTTGACAAGTCCCTGCATGTAGAGAAAACGGTCATGATTACCTGCGATCGTGGTGCTGGGCGGTTGGCCTCCTCCGGCTATAAGTACGGGGCTGGGCGAGCCCCTTCAGTCCATCCCTTCTTGCTTCTCCTTTCCTTCTCCTTCCTGGCTCTTGCTTCTCCTTACGCCAATGGCACCAATCCACCGGTTCTCTGTAGAACAGAAGGGAAAGGCCCCCTGAGGGGGTCCTGACCCACTTCCGTTGAAGAAGCGGCTGGTCCTCTGCCACCGAGAAGAGGGTGCTCGGCAGGAGGCACCGAGGCGCTGGTACGAGCGGCCTCCGCCTGGGTACCCGCTACCCTTGCATGCCCGCGTCGTAGGTCCCACGGGAGAAGGCGTCAAGCAACATCGACGGTGCCGCCGTTGACGCCGGCGAGTCACGGTGGTGCACGTCGTTCCTCCTGGAGTCCACGCCGAATGCTCCTCTCGCAAACTCGTGCTCCATGCCACCATGCCTCCAAGCTCTTGGATTCGCCTCCCTCCTTCCTTCGCCTTCGAGATGCCGCCGAGCAGGGCTCTGGAGCTCTGGCTGCAGCATGCTGACTGCGGCACCCTTGCGACCGGAGCGGAGGTCGCGGTCGTCGCTCCGGGTAAGGTCTTCATGACCCAGGGCTGGGGCAAAATCGCCCGGGTCTGCCAGACGGTAGGCGCCCTCGTAATTCATCTTGAATACGACGGCGCCTCCCTGATGTTCTTCAAGGTCTTCGATGCTGAAGGACGCCGGCTGGAGTGCTGCCCCAGGGAGAGCGGCAGGGGCGATGACCCGGCGAGGACCTGGCCTGCCCGTTGGCCCTCCACTAGCTCCTCACATAGCAGCAGAGGAGCTGGGGAATTCAGTGGCTCCCCCGAGCTTCTCGCGACTCCGGAGACGAGCGACGACAGCTACGAGCCCCCGAGCTTGTGCGCTGCTTGGAGCGGGGCAGCTGCGTCCAGCCGCCGGCACGACTGATCTGGATGGGGTTGGCGTCAACGTTGGGTAGCCCACTGTTGATGATGGCGTCCCTTGCGGCGGTGCGGGCGATTAGCGTTCCTTAGGATTAGAACTCTCGTTCCCTGCGAGGAATCGAAGCAACACCACGTGGGGATATGTAAGGCATTTGCCATGTCTTTTGGAACCCTCAAAATGCGAAGGACAAAGGATTGGCTCAAGCTCAAAAGCTCAAGACTCTTCATTTTATATTTTAGTGATCCAAGATCACATTGAGTCTTTAGGAAAAGCCAATACTATCAAGGAGGGATGAGGTGTTGCTTAATGAGCCTCTTGCTTCATGTGCTTAGTGATATGCTCCAAAACCCTCAACTACTTTCCCATATCCACATATGACCTAACCCCTAAGCCAAACTCGGTCCTACTGATTCTTTCTATCCGGCGCCACCGAGTTTCACTTGTCATAAGCCACTGCCAAACCCTAGCAATTCGGTTCTACCGATATGGATCTCGGTCTCACCGAGATGGGATTGCAAACTCTCTGTTTCCTTTTCATAACTTTTCGGTCTCACCGAAAGAGTGGATCGGTCCCACCGAGATTGCAATGAAAATTCAGTGTTTCCTTTTTGTAACTTTTCGGTCTCACCGAAAGAGCAAATCGGTCCCACCGAGTTTGCCTGACCAACTCTCTGGTTAGCCAATTACCAAAATCGGTCTCACCGAGTTTGTGTAATTGGTCTCACCGAGATTATGTTATGCCCAAACCCTAACCATATCGGTCCTACCGAGTTGCATGTCAGTCCCACAGAAAATCTCTAACGGTCACTAGGTTTACCTTTTCGGTCCGACCGAGTTTGTTGATTCGGTCCCACCGAGATTGGAAAACTGTGTGTAACGGTTGGATTTTGTGTGGAGGCTATATATACCCCTCCACCTCCTCTTCATTCGTGGAGAGAGCCATCAGAACACATACACAATTCCAACTCATATGTTCTGAGAGAGAACCACCTACTCATGTGTTGAGACCAAGATATTCCATTCCTACCATATGAATCTTGATCTCTAGCCTTCCCCAAGTTGCTTTCCACTCAAATCTTCTTTCCACCAGATCCAAAACCTATGAGAGAGAGAGTTGAGTGTTCGGGAGACTATCATTTGAAGCACAAGAGCAAGGAGTTCATTACCTACACACCATTTGTTACTTCTTGGAGAGTGGTGTCTCCTAGATTGGCTAGGTGTCACTTGGGAGCAAGGAGATCGCCTACTTCGTGAAGATCTACCGCTAGTGAGGCAAGTCCTTAGTGGGTGATGGCCATGGTGGGATAGACAAGGTTGCTTCTTCGTGGAACCTTTGTGGGTGGTTGCTTCTTCGTGGACCCTTTGTGGGTGGAGCCCTCCGTGGACTCGCGCAACCGTTACCCTTTGTGGGTGGAGCCGTTCGTGGACTCGCGCAACTATTACCCTTTGTGGGTTGAAGTCTCCATCAACGTGGATGTAGGATAGCACCACCTATCCGAACCACGGGAAAAACATCCGTGTCTCCAATTGCGTTTGAATTCTCCAAACCCTTCCCTTTACATTCTTGCAAGTTGCATGCTTTACTTTCCGCTGCCAATACTCTTTGCATGCTTGCTTGAATTGTGTGATGATTGCTTGACTTGTCCTACAATAGCTAAAATCTGCCAAGAACTAAAATTGGGAAAAGGTTAAGTTTTTATTTGGTCAAGTAGTCTAATCCCCCCCCTCTAGACATACTTTCGATCCTACAATTGGTATCAGAGCTTTGGTCTCCATTTGCTTTGATCTCCATAGCTTTTGGTGGTCATAGCCTTGGTTTCACAACCTAGGAGAGTATGGCGTCTAGCGAGGGAAATTATCACCGTAGAGGTCCTTACTTTGATGGTACTAATTTTGCTAGTTGGAAGCATAAAATGAAAATGCATATTCTTGGACATAACCCCGCCGTTTGGGCTATTGTGTGTGTTGGTTTGCAAGGTGACTTCTTTGATGGGAAAGAACCAAACCGTGAAGCTACCGCGGATGATTTGAAGATGTTGCAATACAATGCTCAAGCTTGTGATATTGTCTTCAACGGATTGTGCCCTGAAGAATTCAACAAAATCAGCCGTCTTGAGAATGCAAAGGAAATTTGGGACACTTTGATTGATATGCACGAAGGTACCGACTCCATCAAGGAATCCAAGTTGGATGTGCTTCAAAGTCAACTTGACAAGTTCAAAATGTAGGATGGTGAAGGTGTCGCTGAAATGTACTCTAGGCTTGCTCTCATCACAAATGAGATTGCCGGCTTAGGAAGTGAAGAGATGACCGATAGATTCATCATCAAGAAGATTCTAAGAGCCTTGGATGGAAAATATGATACCGTGTGCACATTGATCCAAATGATGCCCAATTACAAAGATCTCAAGCCAATGGAGGTGATTGGAAGAATTGTTGCTCATGAGATGTCACTTAAGGATAAAGAGGAACTTCACAACAAATCAAGTGGTGCCTACAAAGTCTCATGTGAAGCCCCTACATCATCAAGTGAGAAACAAAACTTCAATGAAGAATTGAGCTTAATGGTGAAGAACTTCAACAAGTTCTACAAGAGTAGAAGCAAAGATAGAAGCTTCAAGTCAAGGTCCTACAATGACAAAAGATCTTCTAGTCGAGAGCGAAACTGCTATAGTTGTGGAAGACCTGGACACTATTCCAATGAGTGTACGGCTCCCTACAAGAGAAGAGAAGATTCTCCAAAAAGAAGAAGCAAAGAATCACCAACAAGAGAGAGAAGGAGTAGAGATAATCTTTATGAATGAAGATACTCACGGAGAAGCAAGGATTCGGAAAGGAAGGAAAAATCATCAAGGAGCTACACAAAACGAAGACATCAAGCTCATGTTGGTGAATGGGTATCCGGCTCCGACTCCGACAGCCACTCCGAGAGAAGTTATCACTCCGACTCCGAAGATACTCAAGATGAAGGTGTTGCCGGTCTAGCACTTGTGTCAACCAACTCCTACGACATATTTGACTCACCAAATGAAGGAATTGGAAGATGCTTCATGACCAAAGGTCCTAAGGTAACACACCCCAAGTATGTTGATTTCAATAGTGATGAAGATGACTTGTTAGGTGATGATTTGCTTGTTGACAACTCTAGTGATGAATACTATGATGAAACATCAATTAATCATGCTAATCAAGATAAAACGAATGACAATGATAAGGAGAAGATTGAGGCTCTAACTAAAGAACTAAACACTCTTAAGTTAGCTCGTGAAACTATCTTCGAAGATCATCGAGAACTTTTAAGAGCTCTTGAGAAATTACGCTTTGAAAAGCTCAATCTTGAGCAAGAGCATGACTTCTTAAAAGCAATCAATGATGATCTCTGCAAGAAAAGTTCTTCTTACATTGCCAAGCGTTTACTCTTATCCACTTACATGCCTCAAGTCAAGTCTAGTAACAAGAACAAGAAAGATTCTTCCTCTAGCAGTAACAATGACCATGCTAAATCCAATATTGTTGCTTCTAGTAGTTCTCTTGATTCCACTAATGATTCTCTTAGCCAAGTTACACTTGAGCAAGAAAATAGCTTATTGAAGGGAATTATAGAGAAAGGAGTGTACAAAAGCCTTGCTGGGAGTAAGCAATTCGAGGAAATTGTGCGCAAGCAAGGAATGCACCGGAAGAATCAAGGTGTTGGTTTTGAACGAAAGTTCAATGCCAATGGAGTTGAGTGGGAAGAAGATCAATACCCCAAGACAAAGTTTGTTCCTCAACAAGAGAGGTATGATACTTATTTCAAGGGGACACAAGCTCAAGATGATCTTCCACCACAAGACTACAAGCAAAAAGGCAAGGACAAGCTTCAAGAGGAAACTGATGCATTTGAAGAAGCTCCTAAGACCTTAGTCAAGTGGATTCCCAAGACTACTTCAAGTTCCACTTCATCAAGTATGACTACAACTCCAAGGATTCCCATCAAGATGGTGTGGATCCAAAAGAAGAAGAACTAGAAGAGTTCTTGAGGGTGACTCCACCAACATACTTCACTCCTATCATTTTGGCAAGAACAAGTGCAATCAACTTCCACATCTTGCACTAGTTCAAGGAGTCACAAACCCTCTTGTTGGTAAGACAAGGGACAAGGTAACCTAAAAGTTTTCATGGACATCATCTTATGTGTGCATCACTCTATGTCTATGGATATCCTTGTTTGTTCCTTGTGGGACTAACCCATGTAGGTATTGAAAGTGCAATTCACTCAAATGGATAGCTCCAAGTGATCTACATCAACATTGAGTATCCACATCTTCAACATCTACATGAAGTCATCATCGACAAAACCCGAGATTAGTTCATCCCTCTAAGGGGGGATATCACATCTAGGGGGAGCTTTACTCTAAGACTTGAGCTAAAGCAACTCTAAAGATGTGAACACAACAATGCTTTATGTAAAAGTGGTAACCCCACTTGAGCTTAAACGATGAGTATGACCTATGATCAAGTGTTCTCACTTGACTCCTAAGTCAATATACTCATATATAGATGACCTTGTCATCGCAAATTGCTTGATAGATGCTAGAATTGGTTGTGCATGTCTTGTCACATATTTCATTTGCCATCTTATTGTGTGAGCATGCTGGTTGCATATTTTACTCATTCGAGGACATCCACTTGTTGTTTTGATTGTTTGGTTTTATTTCCTTTTGCCAAGTGGATGGACAGAATGCCTAAGAACCTCCTCTAGCTATCTATGCTTTTCTCGTCTCAAACTCTATTCATGCTACATCACAAAATTTGATCAAGTCAGATTCGAACCACTCTGTGTGAGGAGCGCTCGGAGTCCCCGATTCGTCATAGACTTAAACTTCCAAAACCTCTTTATGATTCTCGGTCTGACCGATACCCCACTTTTGGTCCTACCGAGATCATTAAGTTGATCTAGGTTTTCGATCTCGGTGCAACCGATTTGAACCTTTCGGTCACACCGAGTTTCAGTAACTGCTTGCAGTTATGAATCTTGGTGCCACCGAGTTGTTCCACTTGGTCACACCGACAGGGTCGGGCTATATATAGTCACGGGCAAAAATTTGGAAATTTCTCCGAACCCCTTCGCCCGCGCGATAGCCTGCTCTGCCAACTTGGTCTCCGGATCGTCTCCTCGCCGCCAGCCGCCTCCAGTCGCTGGTCTCCATCGCCGTCAACGGAATTCTACCCCACCGTTGCCGCCGTAGCGAGTCTCTGCCGAAGGGTATGGACTCGATCATAGTGCTATTCCCCGTCTGATTCCTAGCACATTGTGTTCTTAATGATTCTTGCCATGATTGAAACACTCCTATCCAGTAAATGCGCTCGTAGATTAGGTTTGATTCGAAAATTTTAGGGTTAGGTTTCCGCCGAAACCATCTCGGACCCACCAAGTTGAAAAACTCGGTCCCACCGATTTGGCTCATGCCATTGCACAAGTGAGACTCGGTTTGACCGAGAATTACTTATTGGTGTGACCGATTTTGGAACTTTGTGAAACCCTAGCAGTCTCGGTGCCACCGAACTGTGACACGGTCCAACCGAGTTCACTAGTTTAGGTTCCAAAACTGCTTCGGTATCACCGAGTTTAAAAATTGGTAGATCCGAGATGATTTCAGTGGGAAACTAAAACTAAGTTTTTGGATCATTCTTTTGCAAAAATCTCTGCATTTTGTGATGCTCATCTATTCTACCTCATCTATAAACTATTCACAGGGTCAGCAGACAGCTTGTTCATCATGTCAGATCAGAGTGACAGCCAGAATGTGTCAGAACAGCAAGTGCACATGAGTGAGGGCACTAGTCCCTCCAGTTCTTCTGATGAAGGCAGCAGGAGCACCCCTAGCAATCTGCCAAAAGCTGCCACCAGACAGAGGAAGAAGAGAACTTCAGATTCTAAGGATGAAGATTATGTGGCAGAGGAAGAGGAAGCCACATCAAAGAGAGTTGAGCCCGCACAGGGCACAAAGCCAGGCTTAAAGATCAAAAGGCCAGCAGGTAGGCAGCCTATGCCAAAGGCCAGAGCTTCAACCAAGATTTCTGAGAAGCCCACTCCGATAGAGCCAATTGCTGCTGAAGGAAAGAAAAGGAAGGAAAGGGTCAAGAAGACCGTAGCCAGAGTGCTTGGAAAGGCTTCCATCATGGAAGAAGAGGAAGAAGAGGTTGTTGCACCAGCACCTAAGGCACCTAAGCTTATGGGTGATGCTATCAGGACAGGGGCTGCTACATCTAAGCCCAAAGAAGCACCCAAAGCTGCCTCCAAGCCCAAAGAAGCACCCAAAGCTGCCTCCAAGCCCAAGTCTGCTCCAAAGAGAAATACAAGAAGCATCCCAGCTGTTGAGAAGAACAAGGCCCCAGTGCCTGAAGCTGCAGAAGAAGATGATGAAGAGCAAGTTCTTAGAAAGCTCAAGCCCAAGATCCCAGACCACAATGATGCTCATCCTGTGGCTGAGGATATGAAGCTCAGGAGAGACTCAGGGCTGAGGAAGTGGAGAGAAGCAGATCCGTATGCTTCAAGGAGGAGGACTGCTGTTGACTACAGATTTCACACCAAGGAACAGCAGGACTTCTATGGGACAGTTTTGCTTGACAAGAAGCCAATAGTCTGTGACATGAGATGGGTCGATTGGGAGTACATCAAGGACAACGAAGAGCACTACCCTAGAGTGTATGACAGCTTCAATGCTTGTGGAGTAGCAGACTTTGTTGGGCAGAAGCTCACAAAGTGGAATGAGGAGCTTATCATGCAATTCTACTCCACGGCACACTTCTATCCAGATGGTAGGATAACGTGGATGTCTGAAGGTACGAGGTACCAATCTACTGTTGAAGAATGGGCTAAGTTGATCAATGCCCCAGAGGAAAATGAAGATGACTTGGATATCTATGCCAAGAAGAAGATGGATCATAACTCAATGTCAAACATGTACAAGGAGATTCCAAATGAAGGTCTTGAAACTTTCAAATTTGGCTCAGTGCATTATCTTCTGTCAGGGCTGCCAACAATTAATTGGATTTTGAGTCACACTCTCTTTCCCAAGTCAGGTGATCACAAGATGATCAGAGGCCATGCAATCAATTTGCTTCATGTATTTGATGTGCCTCGGAAGTTCAAAGTGATGAGCCTCATAGTAGAAACAATCAAGAAGACTGCAGCAGACCAGAAGAGGAGCTGTGGGTATGCCCCACAAATTCAGGAGCTCATTAACTCCAAGGTGGGCACGTGCATATACTTATTGGACAAGGAACACCTTCCCATCCGTCCAGATTTTGAAGATAATCAAGTTGTTATGACTGAGAATGAGCCATCGTCTGCCCAAGCACAAGCAAAGAAGGAGAAGGCAAGGAAGGAGAAAGCTGCCAAGATGCCAACTCAAGAGAAGGCATCTGAGTATTTCTTGAAAACTAAACAAGAGTAGCTTGGTTACCTAATTGCATCCACCCTGTGGATTGAGAAAGGACTAGCCACCCTAACTCAGAACCAGGCAAGCCTAGAGAGAATCATGGAACAAAAGTTCTATGACTTGGATGTCAAGGTGACAGAGATTCAGACTGCAGTGGAGCAGCTCCAGGATGACATGCAAGAGAGGAGAGGCAAGACTACAACTGATGCCTTTGCCAGAGTGCCACGAGGTCCGAGGCCGTCTGCAGTGCCAGTTACTGACCCCAGAGCCACCACGTCTGCACCAGCTACAGCCTCAATTCCACCAGCTCCAGCATCTACTTCAGCTCCAACTCCAGCGTCTACTTCAGCGTCTACGGAAGCCTTCGTCCTTGGAGTGATCCGGACTCCACCACCACCAGAAGATCAAGCCTAAGCGTCGATCTAGCACTATGCATTTTCTAGGACCTTTTTGGTAAGTTGTTGCCAAAGGGGGAGAAAAATGTATAGATCATAGGCTTCGAGAGAGAGAGAGTGTTGCTTTCTTTCTCTCTTGCTTTATTTGGTGGTTTTTTGAACTTTGTTTGCTTTTGAGTGCTTGAGATACTATGTCATTGCTCGTGAGACATTGATGATCATGTGTTTGATCATAAGCTACACTTAATGCTTGCTTTATGCTATTATCTTATCTATCTTATGTGATCATTCACTATTCTTGGTGATGAGTGCATGTATTTCATTCTTATCATTTTAAGCGCTCCACCAAGATATATGTGACATGGAAGAGTAACCCATGACTCTAACTCCTTATGCATTTGCAGTCCAAAGCAAATTTTAAATATGCACAAATTTAGGGGGAGCTCTTACTTGTCACATACTTCTCAAAGCGACGATATATTTCATGCTTATTATCATTTGTCGAAGCTTTGATCTATATGTTGTCATCAATTACCAAAAAGGGGGAGATTGAAAGTGCAACTATCCCTAGGTGGTTTTGGTAATTCATAACAACATATAGCTCATTGAGCTAATGCTATTCCAAGATGACTATTTCAGGAAAGCTCAATGATTGGCATGACATGGATGTGAAAGTGGAACCCTCAAAATGCTAAGGACAAAGGATTGGCTCAAGCTCAAAAGCTCAAGACTCTTCATTTTATATTTTAGTGATCCAAGATCACATTGAGTCTTTAGGAAAAGCCAATACTATCAAGGAGGGATGAGGTGTTGCTTAATGAGCCTCTTGCTTCATGTGCTTAGTGATATGCTCCAAAACCCTCAACTACTTTCCCATAACCAAATATGACCTAAACCCTAAGCCAAACTCGGTCCTACCGATTCTTTCTATCCGGCGCCACCGAGTTTCACTTGTCATAAGCCACTGCCAAACCCTAGCAATTCGGTTCTACCGATAGGGATCTCGGTCTCACCGAGATGGGATTGCAAACTCTCTGTTTCCTTTTCATAACTTTTCGGTCTCACCGAAAGAGCGGATCGGTCCCACCGAGATTGCAATGAAAATTCAGTGTTTCCTTTTTGTAACTTTTCGGTCTCACCGAAAGAGCAAATCGGTCCCACCGACTTTGCCTGACCAACTCTCTGGTTAGCCAATTACCAAAATCGGTCTCACCGAGTTTGTGTAATCGGTCTCACCGAGATTACATTATGCCCAAACCCTAACCATATCGGTCCTACCGAGTTGCATGTCAGTCCCACCGAAAATCTCTAACGGTCACTAGGTTTACCTTTTCGGTCCGACCGAGTTTGTTGATTCGGTCCCACCGAGATTGGAAAACTGTGTGTAACGGTTGGATTTTGTGTGGAGGCTATATATACCCCTCCACCTCCTCTTCATTCATGGAGAGAGCGATCAGAACACATACACAATTCCAACTCATATGTTCTGAGAGAGAACCACCTACTCATGTGTTAAGACCAAGATATTCCATTCCTACCATATGAATCTTGATCTCTAGCCTTCCCCAAGTTGCTTTCCACTCAAATCTTCTTTCCACCAGATCCAAATCCTATGAGAGAGAGTTGAGTGTTGGGGAGACTATCATTTGAAGAACAAGAGCAAGGAGTTCATTACCTACACACCATTTGTTCTTGGAGAGTGGTGTCTCCTAGATTGGCTAGGTGTCACTTGGGAGCCTCCGACAAGATTGTGGAGTTGAACCAAGGAGTTTGTAAGGGCAAGGAGATCGCCTACTTGGTGAAGATCTACCGCTAGTGAGGCAAGTCCTTCGTGGGCGATGGCCATGGTGGGATAGACAAGGTTGCTTCTTCGTGGACCCTTTGTGGGTGGTTGCTTCTTCGTGGACCCTTCGTGGGTGGAGCCCTCCGTGGACTCACGCAACCGTTACCCTTTGTGGGTGGAGCCCTTCGTGGACTCGCGCAACTGTTACCCTTTGTGGGTTGAAGTCTCCATCAACGTGGATGTAGGATAGCACCACCTATCCAAACCACGGGAAAAACATCCGTGTCTCCAATTGTGTTTGAATTCTCCAAACCCTACCATTTACATTCTTGCACGTTGCATGCTTTACTTTCCGCTGCCAATAGTCTTTGCATGCTTGCTTGAATTGTGTGATGATTGCTTGACTTGTCCTACAATAGCTAAAATCTGCCAAGAACTAAAATTGGGAAAAGGTTAAGTTTTATTTGGTCAAGTAGTCTAATCCCCCCCTCTAGACATACTTTTGATCCTACAATATCCTTAATATGAATCAAGGCGAGGTGCTTGTCCTGTCTCAGCTCGGCTCCCCCTTTCTATCCTCGCGAGGACTTGGCGCTCTACGCTGACAGGTCCCAGTCCCAGGCAGGCTTCAGCCGTCGCTGGTATGCCAGGTCGCGATGCCGCACGAGGTCTGGTAAGAGCCCCCGAGTCGTGATGCTCGGGAGGTCCCCTTTAGTGCTCAAGCAGCCCTCGCGGGGCGAGAAAGGAAGGTAACGTATCCGTGACAGAGCCGCACTGGGCGATGGTTTTGCGCTGCATTGGTCCAATTCTCGCAAGGGCGTGACTTATCTCTTGAGTTAGGTGTAGTTCCTCGATGAACCGCCTGGCGTGAGCGGTGGCAGCTGAGGCACTGCTGGGTTAGGTCCTCGCGAGCTTCTTCCCACTCCCCCGCACTTTCCTTAATGCTCTACATCCTCAGGTCCCGGCCCTTGAGCAAGCTCAGCCGCCGCTGGTATGACAGGTCGCGATGTCGTGGGTCAAGGCTAGGGGGTGAGGGCTGGAGAGCCAGTAGGAGTCCATGAGTCGCGATGCTCAGGTGCCCCCCTTTAAACGTGCAAGCGGTCTGTGCCGGAGAGAGGGAGAGACAGCTCGCGATGTCCCTAGCGTTGCTCCTAGAGTAGATCCTGCATACCAGTCATAAAGAGAAATAAGACCTGTTGTTACGGTTGCCAGCCAACCTTTGGTCGCTCCGGGGGAGTGATTGGGTCACTGAGGGCCTGGTGAGGTGGCACCTTGCGGGGATGCCATGGCCAGAGCTCGACCACTCAGATTTTTCGGTGTTGCAGGGACGGACCCATGCGCAGATGTCGTGCCAGAGCAAGCGGCTCCATAGGTAGGCGTCAATCGAGCAGGCGATTAGGTTGGGTATGTTAAGCACGTAGGAGGAAATTCATTTTAAGTAGACGCAGGAAAAGCAAATGCCGCTTGGCCAGGCCCGAGCAGCTCGGGGATGATGTAGCCCGAGGGGCGCCCCCGACAAGGTAAGTAAAGAACATAAGCAAAACGGATACATGCCGCAGGGACGGACCCACGCGGCCTGGGAATGACGCAGCCCCGTGGGCGCTCCCAGCTAAAAATGGAACTTGGAAAGATGTCACCTGGTGCCATTGAAGATGAAGTGATGCTGAAGAAGCGGG
The DNA here is from genome assembly GCF_018294505.1 of Triticum aestivum. Taxonomy (NCBI): domain Eukaryota; kingdom Viridiplantae; phylum Streptophyta; class Magnoliopsida; order Poales; family Poaceae; genus Triticum; species Triticum aestivum. Next base: position 560,445,210 of record NC_057797.1, on the reverse strand, counting down.
CGATGCGCAATGAAGACGTCGACCCTCATGAGCCCCCAGGCCCAGGAGCCTCGGGAGGCTCCGGGGGCACAGGTGGGTCTCGGAGAGCCATCTCCATCTCCGCCAGGGCCATACCATGCCTGACCTCCTGAGCCTCCAGAATGCTTCTCAGCAGGCGCCGATGAGCGGCGACCGTGTTCGGCAGGCCAAAAGGCATGCGAACGTAGCTGTGAGGCGGACCCTCGCAATGCCCCGCGCGTGAAGGCCAGAGACGCTCCTGAGACGCGGCTCGATTGAGCCCCGGTACGTCGATGCAGACGCGCAGCCCACCATCCTCGCCTGGATGTGGGGTCATGGCGGGCAAGCGGCGGCTGCCGCGCATGGCCCTCGACTCATGTAGCTCCTGAGTGTTGCTTGCGATGAACTCCTGAGGGTTTGGTCTTCCTTGCCTTGTACCTTCCTGAGGGAAACGTTCCTGGAAGCACCCCTCCAAATGGTGCCCGAGCGCCTCCCTCGCGACCTTGGCAAGGTCGGTGGCTCTCCAAGAAAGAGCCCCCGAGCCCTGCCTGAGGAGGGCGCCGGGCGCGCCTTCCTATGCGAGAGAGGGTGGCGCTCCCTGATTGGGCACAGATCCTAACCCAACACCTCCAAAGGCGCCTGCCTCCTGATGGCTTGGGCTAGGCGAAGCCTTCTTCTTCTTGGGGGTCGCCTCGGGAAGTCTTCCATTTTCGCGGTCTGGGTCTTCGATTGCTGCAGCTTGGAACGCGCGCTTGAGTGAACACACTGCGTCCCTTTCTTCACAGGGTACGGTGATGACTCAACCGCTTCCTGGCATCTTGAGGACATTGTATCCATGGTGAGTCACTACCATGAACTTGGCTAGGGCCGGGTACCCGAGGATGGTGTTGTATGGCAGACGGATGTGGGCGACGTCGAAGTCGATGAGCTCGATGCGGTAGTTGTTGCGCTGCCCGAAGGTGACCGGAAGGCGAACCTGCCCTATCGGAATAGTGGAACCATCAGTGACTCCTGAGAAGGGCTTGGTTGGCTGAAGCTGATCATACGGCACTTGGAGATTGTCGAACGTCTCGACGGACAGGACGTTGAGTCCTGCTCCGCCGTCAATGAGGGTCCTAGTGACCTGCACGTTGCTGATGACTGGGGAGCAAAGCATCGGGGGACTTCGGCCGTTGCCGCGCACTTGAGCTGATCCGCTGAGCTGAACATGATAGCACATGCGGACCACCTGAGAGGGCGCGTGGCCTCAAGCTTGGGGAGGACTACATTCACCTCGCGAGCAAACTGCTTGAAGATACGCTGTGAGGATGGGGCCTGCGCGCCACCCAAGATGCAAGCGATTGCGCACGGCTCCTGGAAGCCCCCAACCCCCTCGTCCTGATGTTGGTCTTCGTTCCTTCTTGGCGGTGGCGGCAGAGGAGGAAGGCCCGCGTTGCCGCGCGGGCGATCCTCACGAGGCTGATCTCTCTAGCCTCCCTCGCGAGGCTGGTCCTGCCAGTGATCCTCGCAAGGTCGGTCACGCCACCCTTGGCGAGGGCCACAGTCTTCCCATTGTCCGCCACCTCTTCCTCCTCCTCAGCCATAGCTCCTGTCGTTGCGCTCGGAGCGTCGGCCGACACGTCCATCTCTCACGGCCCTGAGCTCCTGACATTCGTTGGTGTTGTGGGTGTGGAGGTCGTGGTACACGCAGTACCAGCTGCCCTTGGATGACTCGGGCTGATCCCTGCCTCGCTTGGTGTTTGGCTCCGCTGCAAGCACGGCAGCCCCCTTGCGCTTCACGTCCTTGGCCTTGGGCCTCTTCTCTTTTGGGTCGGTAGCCAGGAGTTCGAGGAGTGAAAGGCGCCCTTCCTCAGCCCCGGCGCACTTGGTCGCCAAGTTGAACAGCTCCAGGGATGTGCACAGGTCTTCATGGATTGCTAGCTCCTTCTTCATCTTGACGTCGCGTACGCCATCGGAGAAGGCCGAGATGATGGCTTCTTCAGTCACCTTGGGGATCTTGAGCCGAGCGTTGTTGAAGGGCTGGATGTATTTCTGCAGGGTTTCCCCTTGCTGCTGCTTGATGCGGTGCAGATCGCTCACGGCCGGGGGCCGGTCGCAAGTGCCTTAGAAGTTAGCGATGAAGCGAGTGTGTCGGGGAAACTGACCCTCGAACACCTATGGGGCCGGCGGACCGGGCCCCTTTCGGTTCGGTGGGGGGTGGAGGTCGCACGAAGAGCAGATCGAGGCGAGGCACACGAGCAATTTACCCAGCTTCGGAGCTCTCCAGAGAGATAACACTCCTACTGCTGCTTGTCTGGTTGTATTATCTGGTGTTCTTGCTCTCCAAAGTGAGAGTGTGATGTTCTCTAGGCTACGGATGGATCGCAGCAAACTGCCTGAGGCTTCGAACCTCTGAGCCGAACCCCCTCTACGTTGCACATGGGCCTCCTTTTATACGCTAAAGGGGTCACCGACAGGTGGCAACGCGGAGGAGGGTAAAAACATAAAAAGCAAGGTAGTTGGTACAGTTGTTTGTACAGTGCGCCCTACCTAACTCTGACGGCAGGGGACAAGGGCATTAAATGCCCGTCTGAGTCACCCGAACAGTGCAGAAAAGGACCGTTAGGGGCGCCATCGTTCGCCACGATGGTGATCTTGTCAGCTTCGCATGCCACTGCGCACCGCTGGCTGCACAGCCTCCCTCCACGCGCGCCCGGAGAGGCCCTCAGAGCGACACGTTGGTGGATGTGCTGGAGCGTGGGCACAGAGTGGCCGCCTGCAGCGGCAAGCGCCTTGCCGCTGCTGTTATCTTGTCGGGCCCAGAGGCTTGTCGCTCGCCGGGCTTCGAGGTACCTTGGTTATTCTTCCCGGCAAGCTCCTCTTGCCGGGGCCTTGTCGCCTTGCCGGAGCACGTGGCGCGTCGCGACAAGTTCCTCGGTGTGCCTTGGTTGGCCTTCCCGGCAAGCTCCTCTTGCCGGGGTCTTGTCTCCTTAACTTATATACTTTGCTCTTGGAGGGTCTTGGCGTTCGCCCGACAAACCTTGCTGCGGGGTGCTGCAACTGCCCATGCACAAGTTCGGGGTACTAGGGTACCCCTATTCTAGTACACCGACAGGAGCCCCCGGGCCTGGGCCAGACACGGTGCCGAGCGCTGTTGGGCCAGGCCCAAGACAGGGCACGGGCACACGCGGGCTGGGCTACACCAAATCTCGCTCCGTATCCACCGCACTCTCCCATAACGGCACGCGTTGATTGCTGCATCGTGGGAGAGATCGTGGGTGGTTGTTTAAGTGGAAGGCCGAAACGTCCGCCCCGTCCCTCTTTATAAGCAGAGGAAGCAGGGGCAGTTCGTTCCCCCTCGCTGCTTGCTGCTACTCCTTCTTCACAAACTCCGGCGCTCCCCTCTTCTTCTCGAAGCCGAGAGAGCAGCGCTCCACCCCCCCCCCCCCCCCCCATTGCCACCAGCATCACCACGCCGTCGACCTCCTCCACCACCTCCGCCATGGCCCCGAAAGGCGACAAGGGAAAGGGCGTGAAGTCGGCCGAGGCACAGCGGCTCGCGGTGCTGCGGAAGGAGCGGGCGATCTTCACCCCCCAGCTCGGAGTGCAGGAGCTGAGGGAGTACTTCTACCTTTTTTGGGCGACGGAGACGCGTGCGCATCCGCGCACGAGGGTACTCCCGGCTACCGCTTCGAGGTCGGCTCCAAATGGGTACCCGTTCTTCCCGCTATTCTTCTACTGCAGGCTCTGCCCGCTCTTCTCGGAATTCTTTTTTGACATTATGAACACGTATGGCTTCCGCCTCCTTGACTTCACCCCCAATGCTGTCTTGACCATGGCGGTTTTCGCACACTTGTGCAAAAACTTTGTTGGAGTCCACCCTAGTGTAGCCCTTTTCCGCCACTACTTCATTCCTCGGGTAGAGAGAGGAGAGCCGCTTGCCGGAGGGATTGCCTGGGTCTCGAGAGTCGGCAAGAAGGAGGCGTACTTGGATGGTGAGCTCCGCAGCAAGTGGGAGGAGTGGAGAGCGGAGTGGTGTTGGATCGTCGAGGAGGATCCGCAGCCCTTCACCGCCGTGCGCCAAACTCCAATAGTGCGCGGCAATGACTGGAGCAACATGACCCCGAAAGACGAGAGGCTGAAGATCGCCATCACTAGGATTCTTTGCCTCAGGCTTGCCGGGCTGACCGTAGGTGCTGTCGGGGCAGATTTCCTCTGCCGCCGCATTGCCCCCCTGCAGGAGAGGAGGAGGCCCGCCTGGGAATTCAAGAATTTGGCGGACATTATGAGGCTGCGGCCGGGCCTCAACTACAACTTCACTGTCTTGGAGTTGGATGCAATGCTCTTGGAGTTATTCAAACGCGACCCTCAGCACCCATTCACACTGCCGAGGGGCGTAGTTCCTTTGTGCAACAACTCTTCGCTTGATCGAATCCGTGCCATGATGCCGTTGTGCGACTCACACGGCATCGTCCCCACTTGGCAAGAGCCTGCGGACGACGTTGTGCGAGCGTTCTTCGACACCTTGGAGGAGTTGTCGGTCCGCGCTGATGAGCAGAAGAGCCTCACTCGTGACACCACCGACGAGGAGCTGCAGCTTATCGCTACCAGGGCGGAAGAGGCTGCGGCCGCAGCTGCTGCGGGTGTATTTGGGTTCACTGTGGAGGAGGCGGAGGCTGCAGAGGCGGCAAACCTTGCTGAACGTGCGGAGTTCATGGGCGAGGAGGAGCTTGCCGGTTCTGAAGCCGAGTCGAGCGAGGCCGGCGAGGAGGAGGCTGAGCCTTCAGAGAGCTTGCCGCAGGCGGAGCCCCCGGCCCCGCCAAGGAGGCGCCTTCGCAGGGCCGGGGACGCAGCAGGGCGGCAGCCGGTTCCACAGCTGCCGAGTCGCGCGACACGCTCTACCGCAGCAAGCAATGTTGCCGCGGGAGCGCCTCACGCAGCAGCGGCAACTGGAGCGGGACCTTCCCGGGCCACTGCCACTGCCCCCGCCAAGCGGGCAAGGGATCCTACTCCTCCACCTCGCCGCACGGGAGGAGGGCCGGACTTCGATCTTTCCGCGCTCAGCTCCGACGAGGAGGAAGAAGAGTAAGTCTCTTTGGTGCTCTTGTAATCCTTCAATCTTGCTGTTTATATCTTGTATTTGACTTGCTCTAATCTGGGCTTCTTTCTTTTCAGAACACTGGCCCAGAGAGCGGCGAAGAGGGCCAAGGCCGCGGTGATCGTCATCGAAGATGATCCCACCTTGTCGATAGGGGGTGGGTCCGAGATCACCTTGACGGACCCGGCAATCACTCCACAAAGCAGCCCCCAGCGTAGCCCCCAGCGTACGTTCATAGCTTAGCCTTCTGCTGTCGGGTGCGCTTGAGTGCTTTTTCCTTTGTTGATATCTTGCTTGTTGACTTGTGCAGGAGCAGAGCAGCCTCATCAGGAGTGCCCGGAGGCCGGTCCCGAAGTGCCACCTGCTACAACTGCGCCGCCAAGGGAGGAGTCCCCGGCAAGGGAGCACTCTCCGGCAAGGGGGGACTCCCCGACAAGGGACGGCACTGCTGATCCTGCGGTGACCCAGGCCGCAACTGAAGATCTTGGCGTAGGTAATCCACTTGCCCAGAAACTTTCCCTTGGGTTCTGCTTCTTCTGTTTTTCTTTCCTTGAATTTCTGATTGATTTTCCTCCCTTCTTCGTCCTTCAGACCTATCTTCGGCTGAGCCAATGGAGACTGAGGGCCCCGGCGAGGAAAGTGCCGGTGCCGGCGAGGAGGCCGCCGGGGGTGCTGCTGCGGAAGCCGGCGAGGGGTCAGGCGATCGCACTGATGACCCTGAGGCCGCAGGAGCGCCGGGCGCTGCACCGACCGCCGAACCCTCTGCCACTTCTGTGGAGCCGGGCTCCGAGGAGCCCCAGTCCGGCGCCTATTTGAAAGCCGGCGACGACATCTTCATCAAGCTACCATGGGCGTCGAGCTCCAGGGCGCCGGTCGAGGGGGAGACTTTTGACGGGGAGGTGCTCGCCTCTGCTGGACTGTCCTTGGTTGACGTGCCCGGCAACAGCAGTGGTGAGCCCGAGGAGGAGCAGCTGCTGCGGAAGCTGCTGTCACTCTACCGCACCCGGCAAGCCAAGCTGGCTTCCCGGGAAGCGCTTGTCGCGAAGGCGGGAGTGGACATGGAGAAGCGCGCGGAGGAGCTCCGGGGCCAAAATCAAGAAGCTCTCCGGTCCCTGGCGCAGGAGGGGGAGCGAGTCGACGAGGAGCGCACGGCCTTTCTTCTCGAGAAGGCCGAGGCTGAGGAGGAGCAAAGACTTGCTGCCGAGAAGCAGTCCGCGCGGGAAGGTGAGCTAGTGCAGCGGAAGGCCCACCTCGACAGCTACGAGGAAGAGCTCGCCGAGCGCGAGCGGGCACTTGGCGGAGCGCTCAAGGAGGCAAGGGATGCCGCGGCAACTGCAGAGGCCGCCAAGAAAGAGCTAGAGGAGAAGGTGGCACGGCTGGAGGCTGATATTGGGAAGAGCGGCGAGGAGCTTGCCGCGCTCAAGCGTGAGCGCGAGAAGGATGCTGCCGCACATGGTGAGCTGCAAGGCCTTCTCGCTGAGAGGGGCAAGGAACTCAGAGCCACCAAGGATTCCAAGGCAGACCTAGAGCTGAAGCTGGCCACACTGACGCAGACACTGGAGGCCGCCAAGGAGCGGGAGAAGACCTTGGCGGAGAAGGTCAAGGCTGACGCGGCGCTGCTGGAGAGCATTGCCGTTACCCAGAACTCATTCAGGGACACAGTGGAGCACTGGACCGAGGGTCTGGTGAACACGGCCGCCGTCATCAACGAGGAACTGGCGCAGCTGGGGATGGAGGACTTTGGATATCCTTCCGACGAGAGCCTTCAACCCAGCGCCAAACTCAGCCTATTCTTCAAGGGCGTGGCAACGGCGCTCCAGCGGCTTCGGGAAAGGATCCCGAAGCAGCTGGCCGACGAGTCGCGCAAAATCTGCGCCGGGGTTCTTCAGAAGGTGCTGATGAAGGTGGCCTTCCGCAACCCAGGCCTCAACTTCACCAACGTCCTCCGATCCTTGCCGCCTGACGCCGATCTGGATGCACTCAAGGCCCTTGTCACACCCATTGTGGACAAGGTGAGCGAGATCAAGCGAGTCGAGGGCGGGCGCGTAGCTTAGGCCGCCCATTTCTTCTTTTCCCTTGTCGCCGCTAGTCATGTCACGAAAATAGTCTATTAGAGCTGCGACAAGTTATCTTGTAATATAACTTTGTTTCTGTTATCAATTGCAATGTTATTTCCTCTACTAGATTCCTTCCTTTGTATGCTTTTACCCTATGCTTTTAGGGAACTTGTCGGCGCAAGCGCCCGAGCCGCGAGCGCTGAGTGCGGAACTTCAGCAGCCTGCTGGCGGCGCAGCTTCCGACAAGAAACCTTGTCGCGACTAGATGCAGCACACTCAAGCTGTTGAGCGGACTCGAAAAAAAGTGAGGGCGCAACTAGCTACGAGTTGGTTCCTCCGCGCATAGGTTTTCCATACAAAGCAGGGTCGTTCAAGATAACTCTAAAAAATTTAAAAACTGATTGCTCAAACTTTGGCAACTTAGCTTTTCTGTTGTTTGCTTCCCGGCAAGGCAAAACTTTGCTTGAACGACGCCTGGTCCACACCACAATCTTCTCCTTCCCCCTGGCAAACTTGTGTGCGAGGGAACCTTCTTTTCCTTTAAAAGAAAAAGAAAGAAGAGAAAAAAAATAATATGGAGCTCTTCGTCTCGTTACTGCTTACCGGATGTAGGTGCTGCACAAAGTGTCAGATAATCGCATGCAAGAAAGGAACTAATGCATGAAATGGACAAGCTATGTAGAGCACATAGGGTTTTACTTATGCACGGGATCTGCGCCCGGCTTTGTACAAAGGATTACATGCAACGGCGGCAAGACTTGTACAAAAGGTGGTTACCGGAATGGGTTCCGGCAACCGCGCCTTATGGGAAAAACTTACGAAGATGTTCTATGTTCCAGGAGTTGCTCACTGGAATGCCATCTTCGGTCTCAAGGCGGACAGCGCCAGGCCTTGTGACTTGTCTCACCCGATAAGGGCCTTCCCACTTTGGCGTCAACTTGTTGGAATTCTTGGCGGATTGAACGCGCCGAAGAACAAGGTCGCCTTCCTCGAAGCTTCTGGCTTTAACTTTGCGGCTATGATAGCGGCGCAAAGCTTGCTGGTATCGAGCAGCTCGTACAGCAGCCTGAAGACGATCTTCCTCAAGGAGCAGCGCGTCGTCTTGTCGCAGTTGTTCTTGCTCAAGCTCATCATAAGCGAGCACTCGAGGTGACCCGTATACGAGTTCCGTGGGGAGAACTACCTCTGCTCCATAGACTAGAGCGAAAGGTGTCTGGCCAGTGGCTCGATTTGGCGTCGTTCTGATCGACCAAAGAACCACCGGCAGCTCCTCGATCCAGTTTCTTCCGCACTTGCGCAGCCTGTCGAAAGTTCTGGTCTTGAGCCCGCGCAGCACTTCTGCATTTGCCCTCTCTGCTTGACCATTGATTCTCGGATGAGCAACAGAAGCGAAGCAGACCTTGGCGCCAAGGTCTTGGACATACTGCATGAAGGTGCGGCTCGTAAATTGTGTGCCGTTGTCGGTGATGATCTTGTTAGGGATCCCAAAACGGCAAACAATCGACCTGAAGAACTTGACTGCTGACTGTGCTGTCACCTTCCTCACTGGCTGCACTTCCGGCCACTTTGTGAACTTGTCGATTGCGAAGTATAAGTACTCAAAGCCCCCAGACTGGAAATGGCCAGGATAAAGGGATCGTCTGGAGAGCTTGAGCTGGCTGGTGTATCTGTTTGGAGTGGAACTGGCACGCTTCACACTTGGTTACTTGTGCAGTTGCATCCTGTAGGGCTGTCAGCCAAAAGAAACCTTGCCGGAAAGCTTTGCCGGCAATTGCTCTTTCGCCAATTTGGTGGCCACATATGCCTCCGTGTATCTCTGCCAATAGCTTTTGTCCATCTTCCTGGCGAATACACTTCAATTTCACACCGTTGAGTCTTCTTCTGTACAGTATGCTATCGACAAACTGGTACATACTTGACTGCCGGGCTACTCTTTCTGCTTCTTCTTGTTCTTCGGGAAGTTCTCTGTCTGAAGGAAGCGGACAATCTGCTGTGCCCATGCTGGAGCTTGCGGCTCGACAACAAGGACTAAAGGCACATCTGCTGCTCCGGGAACATCTGCTTCTACGGCAAGGACTTGCGGCCCTGCCGGAGCTTGGTGTTCCCCGGCAAGCTTGCCGGAGCAAAACTTGTCGGGAGCGTCTGCTTCAATGGAACAAACCATAGGGTTTGCCGGAGCAAACTGCCCCTCAGCATCTGTGGTGTTGATCTTGGGGACTTTCTTGGCGGCGGCTTCGGGGAGCTCTGCCGGAAAGTAGTCACCAGAAACCAACTTCCTCTTTTTGCTCTGTCCAGTTGATGGTGTTACGGATGGTTGAGTCAACTTGAGCACAAAGATTCCTGGTTCCACAGGTAACTTTAGTGCGGCGCACTTTGACAGGCCATCAGCAATATCATTCTGAGCTCTTGGAATATGTTCCATTTGTAGGCCGTCAAAGTGCTCCTCTAGCTTCCTCACTTCATCGACATACGCTTCCATCAACGGACTCTGGTAGTTCTTGTTTACTTGTCGGACGACAAGCTGTGAGTCACCCCTGACAATAAGCTTCTTGATCCCAAGGTCTACTGCAATTCTGAGACCGGCAAGGAATCCTTCATACTCTGCAGTATTGTTGGTTGCTTGCTCTTTGGGAAAGTGCATCTGGACTACGTACTTGAGGTGCTCTCCAGTGGGTGCGATAAGCAGCACGCCTGCGCCGGCGCCTTGCAGCGAGAAGGCACCATCAAAGTACATCAGCCATTCTTTGCTTGCTTCTTTGACGGGGATGCTTGTCTCTGGAATTTCTTCATCTGGGGTTGGCGTCCATTCTGCTATGAACTCTGCCAATGCTCTGCTTTGGATAGTTGAGGTGCTCTCAAACTTGAGGCCAAAGCTTGACAGTTCCAGCGCCCACTCGACAATCCTGCCTGTTGCTTCTGGATTTTGCAGTATTCTCTTCAGCGGAAAGCGAGTGACGACTGTGATCTCATGTGCTTGGAAGTAATGGCACAGCTTTCTCGAGGCCATAAGGAGGCCGAAAAGCAACTTCTGCACACCAGAGTACCTTGATCTAGCCCCCTGCAGAAGGGAACTGACAAAGTAAACTGGGCGCTGCACCATTCTTCTTGGCATCTTATCATGCTCCTGCGCAGATCCATGTTTGTCGGGACCAGAGTTTGTCGGCGAAGCCCCCTGCTTGTCGCTGGATGCATCTGCCATGGTTGCCGGCTCATCATCTGCCTCCCTCTCTGCCACTAACGCAGCACTAACCACTTGATTGGTTGCCGCTATATACAGTAGCAACTTCTCTTGCGGCTTAGGTGCGACAAGTGTTGGAGTGGAGGATAGGTATCTCTTCAAGTCCTGCAGTGCAGCCTCCGCCTCCGGAGTCCATTTCATTGGACCTGCCTTCTTCAAAATTTTGAAAAATGGCAGGGCGCGTTCAGCAGATCTGGAGATAAACCTACTGAGAGCAGCCACGCAACCGGCAAGTCTTCGTACATCCTTGACGCGCTTCGGTGCTTCAGTTTGCTCAATGGCTTTGATCTTGTTGGGATTGGCTTCAATTCCCCGCTGAGACACGAAGAACCCGAGAAGCTTGCCGGAGGGAACTCCAAACACACACTTCTCGGGGTTGAGCTTGAGGTTGATCTTGCGCAGATTTGCAAATGTCTCATCTAAATCTTGAATCAAGTTTGCTTTGTCCTTGCTCTTGACCACTATGTCATCCATGTAAGCTTCCACATTTCTGTGTATTTGTGGCTCAAAAGCATGGTGGACTACCCTTGCGAATGTTGAACCAGCATTCTTCAAACCGAAAGGCATCCGTACGAAGCAGTACGTGCCACACGGGGTGATAAATGTGGTTTTCTCTTCATCTTCTTCTGCCATGAAGATCTGATGATATCCTGAGTATGCATCAAGAAATGAAAGCAAATCACATCCGGCTGTGGAGTCAACAATCTGGTCAATACGCGGCAAGGGAAATGGGTCTTTGGGACAAGCTTTATTAACATCAGTGAAGTCAATACAAAGTCTCCATTTCCCGTTAGCCTTGCGCACAACAACAGGATTGGCCAACCACGTGGGATGGAGTACTCCTCTGACAAGGCCTGCTGCTTCCAACTTCTTGATTTCTTCTACTATGAATTCTTGGCGCTCCACTGCCTGCTTCCTGACTCTCTGCTTAACGGGCCGCACATGAGGACCGACGGCAAGGTGGTGCTCAATCACTTTCCTGGGAACACCGGGGATATCAGACGGTTGCCACGCAAACATGTCGACATTCGCCCGCAGGAAAGCAACGAGCGCGCTTTCCTATTTGGGGTCAAGAGTGGCGCTGATGGTGAAGGTACCACCAGCGCCATCCTCCTTGGCGGACACTTTCTTAGTCGCAGGTGGAGCCGCCATCGCCTTCTTGCACTTACCGGTGGAGCTCGATGGTGCGTCCTCGACGGTAGCGCAGCACTCCAAAGAGGTGCGCTTGCCGGAGTGGGCATCAGAGCTCTTGCCGGACTTGGTCTTCTTCTTCCCCCCGGGAGCTTCAGCGGCAAGTGTCCTTTGTTCTGCTGTGGCTGCTGCTTCCCGGTAGATCTTGTCGGCACAGATAAGAGCATCCTTCTTGTAGCCAGGGACAGAGATGACACTTATTGGGCCTGGCATTTTCAGTACGTTGTACGCATAGTGAGAGGCTGCCATGAACTTGGCGAGTGCTAGACGGCCAAGGATTCCATTGTAAGGTAATGAAAAATTGGCAACGTCAAACGTGACCCTCTCAGTCCTGAAGTTCAGCTCACTGCCAAATGTTACCGGCAACGTGATCTTTCCCTTTGGCTTGCTCCTTCCCGGGTTGATTCCTTGAAATGTGCCGGTCTCTTCGAGCTCGCTGTCAGGGATCTGGAGTTTCTGGAGCACCGCGGAGGAGATCAAATTCAAGCCGGCCCCGCCGTCAACTAGCATCTTAGTGACCTTGAGGTTGCGGATTGTTGGTGAAACCAACATCGGCAAGCACCCGACCGCAGTTATGCTATCCGGGTGGTCCTCAATATCAAAGATGATAGGCGTGCTGGACCATTTCAGAAGCTTGCGTGACTCGACGGGTGGTTCTGCTGCATTAACTTCCCGCATCCACTGCTTGAGCTGGCGGTGCGAGGCATGCAGATAAGCACCGCCGTCAACGCACAGGACCTCTGTGGCTTTCTGGAACTCCTGCTCATCAGTGTCCTCATCATCCATATCTTCATCGTCGCCGTCATCTTCATCCTTGTCGCGGCCGCGAGGAGGTCTGTCTCCTTGCTGCTACTTGGCCTTGCCGCGGCGTCCTCCTCGGCCAGGACGTTTCTTGCCGAATCCACCGGCTCCTTCCTGGGCCTTCTCCTTGTCGCGCCACTCGTATTCAGCTTTCTGTTGCTCAACAAGCTGTTCGACCCTCTTGCAGTTCTGGAGATCATGGCCCTTGGTGCGGTGAATCTTGCAATACTGCTTGTTGGTGCCATCCTGCTTGTCGGCGACCGCCACCTCCGCGGCAACCTCCTTGCCGGAGTCGGCAGCTTTGGCTTCCTTGGCGCCGCCACCGTTGCCGGACTGCTCAACAACTAGCATTTCTTTACCTTTCCTCCTTCTGTTGTTCCGCCGCCGGTTTCTCTTTGCCGGGGCAGCATCTTCACTGTCAGATCCCCCTGCTCCTATATTTTCTCCGGGGAGTCTCCTCCCTTCCTCAGCACGCGCACACTTGTCGTCCAGTGCATATAACTCACTAACATCCCTGATCTTGCACATCGCCATTTCCTCCCGCATCCTGCGGTTTCGCACATTCTGATGGAACGCGCTGATCACCGCGGCAGGGTGGACATCTGGGATGTTGTGCTGCACACTGCTGAATCTTTGAATGTACTTGCACAGGGGCTCTCCTTCCTTCTGGGCGAGCAAATGAAAATCACTCTCCTGGCCATGAGGCTTGTGTCCGCCGGTGAAGGCGCCGACAAACTGATGGCACAGATCAGCCCAAGAGGATATGGAGTTTTTCGGCAAGTGCATGAGCCAGGATCTGACGTTGGGCTTCAGCACCAGAGGGAAGTAGTTGGCAAGGATTTTGTCATCTCGTCCCCCGGCAGCTTGCACCGCAATGGTGTAGATGCTGAGGAACTCTGACGGATGCGTCTTGCCGTCGTACTTCTCCGGAACGTCTGGCTTGAAGTTCTTTGTACTGGGCCACTGGACTTGCCGCAGCTCACGAGTGAACGCAGGGCAACCTACCGCGTACGGCAGATCACCTGGTTCCCCTGGCGCATGCATGTCAACAGAGGGCCCAGCGCGCTTGTCGGATTGACGTCGCGCTTCTCTTCGGCGCTCAATGCGAGTTCGAGCGTCTTCTTGTTGTCGATCGTGAAGAACTTGGTGCTGATCACGACGAGCTCGTGGATCCGACGATGCAGTGGAGTCGCTGTCGAGGTGGATCCGGCGAGTCGGCGATCTTGGCCTTCGGGGCGGCGATTGCATGGTAGTTGTCATCCACCCATTTCGTCACCATCGGGTCGCGTCCGGCAACCCTACCGCGGCGGTGACGTGCTCGACCGCCGTGGAGTGTCGCCGTTGGCGTAGCCGATGAGACTCTGGATGGTAGCCCTCCATTCGTCGATCTTGTCCGACGTCGGAGGGTAATCTAGGAGAAGTTGAGCTCGCGCCAAAGCTTCTGCTGGAGTGGTGGGTGGCAGTGGCGGACGGCGCGAGGAGCGGGACGTGCTCAAACTTCTAACTATGTTAGAAGGAGCAGTATCTCGTCCAGGCGACCGTGCCCCGCTCATGCCAGCATGCTGGCGTGCATGCTGGTCTTGAGCGTCCCGAGATCCACCAGCTTGGCCTTGATCTATCATGCGCATGGTGCTGCGAGCGCCATGGTGCTGTTGATCTTGCGCCTCCTGGGAGTGGTGCGGGACATGTACAGTCGCCGAGGTTTGTGCAGCCTTGTCCTTGGACTTGGCAGCACTGTGAGCACCCTCATCGACGGCTGTTCTTCCGCCGGCGTCCACTCCACCACCCGTTTGCTCCAATGATGGCGGAAATGACATGGACGGAGCGGCTGCTGCCGAAGTCTTCTTCTTCGGTGGCATGTTGATGAAGGGAATGAAGATCTAGCTCGTGTGAACACCGGATCAGGTTCACACAATCTCGACGCCCCCTACCTGGCGCGCCAAAGATGTCAGGGAAACTGACCCTCGAACACCTATGGGGCCGGCGGACCGGGCCCCTTTCGGTTCGGTGGGGGGCGGAGGTCACATGAAGAGCAGATCGAGGCGAGGCACACGAGCAGTTTACCCAGCTTCGGAGCTCTCCAGAGAGATAACACTCCTACTGCTACTTGTCTGGTTGTATTATCTGGTGTTCTTGCTCTCCAAAGTGAGAGTGTGATGTTCTCTAGGCTACGGATGGATCGCAGCAAACTGCCTGAGGCTTCGAACCTCTGAGCCGAACCCCCTCTACGTTGCACATGGGCCTCCTTTTATACGCTAAAGGGGTCACCGACAGGTGGCAACACGGAGGAGGGTAAAAACGTAAAAAGCAAGGTAGTTGGTACAGTTGTTTGTACAATGCGCCCTACCTAACTCTGATGGCAGGGGACAAGGGCATTAAATGCCCGTCTGAGTCGCCCGAACAGTGCAGAAAAGGACCATTAGGGGCGCCATCGTTCGCCACGATGGTGATCTTGTCAGCTTCACATGCCACTGCGCACCGCTGGCTGCACAGCCTCCCTCCACGCGCGCCCGGAGAGGCCCTCAGAGCGACACGTTGGTTGATGTGCTGGAGCGTGGGCGCAGAGTGGCCGCCTGCCGCGACAAGCGCCTTGCCGCTGCTGTTATCTTGTCGGGCCCGGAGGCTTGTCGCTCGCCGGGCTTCGAGGTACCTTGGTTATTCTTCCCGGCAAGCTCCTCTTGCCGGTGCCTTGTCGCCTTACCGGAGCGCGTGGCGCGTCGCGACAAGTTCCTCGGTGTGCCTTTGTTGGCCTTCCCGGCAAGCTCCTCTTGTCGGGGTCTTGTCTCCTTAACTTATATACTTTGCTCTTGGATGGCTCCAAGGGATCCCTTGGAGGGTCTTGGCGTTTGCCCGGCAAACCTTGCCGCGGGGTGCTGCAACTGCCCGTGCACAAGTTCGGGGTACTAGGGTACCCCTATTCTAGTACACCGACAGAGTGCCGTCTCATCCCAGGAGGAGATTGTCGCAGGAGCCCAGGTTCAGGAGCCAGGTGGCGTGCCTCGTCCTTGAGCGCCAATGGGAAACCCAGTTCGCCATGACCCCTTTCGTCTCCGTTGGCGGCTTCGATTGGCATAGCTCATAGAGTTGCAGGAACTCTGGCAGGGTCCGACGTGCCCATTCCGTAGCGAGGGGGAGGTCAGGCTTGGAACTTGCCTGGCCATGCGACGCCGCGTAGCTCGAGGGTGAGGGGCACCAAGCCTGCTGTGGCCCCGGTGCCTTTGCTGGTATTGGGCTTGCCTCATGGGGATTACCGCGTGCCGCTGCTTGGAGCAAGCGGGGGTCCTTGGCGTGGAGGTGCAGGGACGCGATCTTGGCGTGCTGGCGTTGGGAGGGGCGCGAGCACCTTCTTGGGGACGAGGGATCTCTTGGCAGATCCTTTCTTTGCTGTGCAGGCACCGAACGCAGAGGGTCTCGCCCTGGGGCTGCGCGCCTTGGAGCCAGGGCACCTCCTTGGGGAGGAGTGGTGGGGCACCTCCTGATCCTCGCCTCCTGCGTGGAATGAAGGGCGAGGCAGCGAGAGGGACGGCAAGGGGGAGCCCCCTGCGGCGCTGACGAGCTCGGTGATGCGGGCGAGCCAGTCTTCGTAGAGGTCGTCGACGGGGCGGTAGTGCAAAAGTTCTCTTGCCAGGAGCAGCGCTGCGTGCGCGTCCATGGGGGCGCGACGGGCGTGGGACGACGAAGCGGCTGAGTCAGCGACGGTACCGGGCCAGTGGCGGCGTTGGCGGCAGGCGACGGGGAACGACGAGGACGTCCGCTGACGGGCGCCGTCTAGGCGATGCGGGTGGCGAGGGCAGCCCGGCGCTCAGCGCGAGCCCGTTGAGCGTCAGCCATGGACACGATAGAAGATCACACGCGAACAGCGGAAGAAAGACTCCAGCGCACCCCTACATGGCGCGCCAAATGTCGGATTTCGGGTTCCGGCAGACCCTTGAGGTTCGAACACTGGGGTGCGCGCGGAGATCTCTCCCTACCGATCTACGTCCAATCTCCTCGCGTGATCTGAGCTGGAAACAACGAACAACACAAGGGACACGACGTTTATACTGGTTCAGGCCACCGTTGTGGTGTAATACCCTACTCTAGTGTGTGGTGTGGCGGATTGCCTCAGGGGGCTGATGATGAACAATACAAAGGAAGAACAACCTCGCGAGAGGTGTTCTTGAGCTGGTGCGATGAACTGCTAGGGTGAGTTCAGTCGCCTCTCTCTCTCTCTCTGCTAGGGTTCTACCAGATCTCTGGGTGTTTTCTAGATGTCTCTACTCTGTGGTGGCTAGCTCTATTTATAGAGGCCCTGGGCCTCTCCCCATATAATGAGCGGGAAGGGCGCCAACAATTGGCCATTTTGAAGCGGAACATATAGTACAAGTTATCCTGACCAAAGGTGGCCTTCGCTGCCAAAAAGCACTGGTGATGACGCCGTCTTGGCTCCACGGTGAACCTCCGTCTTGCCGCTCTGCTGGTCTTGGTCTCGTTGCACCAGAATGGCAACCTTTGGCCATGCCTTGCCTGCGCTTGCCCCCTTTGCACCAAAGAGCGAGGACACTGCAGCGGCGCGCCCGCCTGGTCTCGCCGTCATGGCTTCGTACGGGCTCTTTGCGAGGTACCCCTACCTTGATCTCTCCGCCCTCGCGAGCCCCTGCTGAAGCTGGCCTCTGAGGAAGCTTCCTGTCGCCGCCCCCTGCGATCAGGAGGCTTGGCCTCGCGAGGGTCTTGAGCTTGAGCTGGTGAAGATGGGCCGCGCTGGCCCCACTCTTGACGCCACGCCGCAGGCCGCAGGCAGGCAAGTCTGGGGATCCTGTTCCCAGAAATGCTGACATGTTGTGTTCTCAGTGCCAAATATTCTAGAAAAAACATATTTAAATTTCAGGGCATTTGGAGAAGTTTTATTTCGGGGTATTTTTATATTGCATGGATAATATCAAATAAAGACAGAAAAATACTTATTTTTTTTTTTTATTTAATATATAGTACAGAAAGTAAAAGTGGGCACAGAAGGCTGTGCCTTCTAGTTTCATCCATCTATGCTCACAAAAGGAATCCACTACAAGGTTGATCAGTCTTGTTAACAAACTCATTCCGAATAACATGGAACCGGAGAAATTTCGAATAACACTATGTTACCTCAACGGGGATATGCACATCCCCAATAATAAGAATATCATATTTCTTCTTGACAGTAGGAAGACGAAATTCAAAACCTCTAAATATAATCGATGGAATTTTTCCAATAGAGTTGATACTATGAACTTGAGGTTGTTTCCTCGGAAAGTGTACCGTATGCTCATTACCATTAACATGAAAAGTGACATTGACTTTAGTGCAATCAATAACAGCCCCTGCAGTATTCAAAAAGGGTCTTCCAAGAATAATAGACATACTATTGTCCTCGGGAATATCAAGAATAACAAAGTCTGTTAAAATAGTAACGTTTGCAACTACAACAGGCACATCCTCACAAATACCGAGAGGTATAGCAGTTGATTTAGCGGCCATTTGCGAAGATATTTCAGTAGGTGTCAACTTATTAAAATCAAGTCTACGATATAAAGAGAGAGGCATAACACTAACACCGGCTCCAAGATCACATAAAGCAGTTTTAACATAGTTTCTTTTAATGGAGCATGGTATAGTGGGTACTCCTAGATCTCCAAGTTTATTTGGTATTCCACCCTCAAAAGTATAATTAGCAAGCATGGTGGAGATTTTAGCTTCCGGTATCTTTCTTTTATTAGTAACAATATCTTTTATATACTTACCATAAGGATTCATTTTAAGCATATGAGCTAATTGCATACGCAAAAAGATAGGTCTAATCATTTCAGCAAAGCGCTCAAAATCCTCATCATCCTTTTTCTTGGATGGTTTGGGAGGAAAAGGCATGGGTTTTTGAACCCATGGTTCTCTTTCTTTTCCTTGTTTCCTAGCAACAAAGTCTTTCTTATCATAACGTTGATTCTTTGATTGTGGGTTATCAAGATCAACAATAGGTTCAATTTCTATATCATTATCATTACTAGGTTGAGCATCATCATGAACATTATCATTAACATTATCACTAGTTTCAGGTTCATTACCAGATTGTGTTTCAGCATCAGAGACAGAAATATCATTTGGATTCTCAGGTGGTTCAGCGATAGGTTTACTAGAAGCATGCAAAGTCCTATCATTTTTCTTTTTCTTCCTATTAGAAGGACTAGGTGCATCTACATTATTTCTCTGAGAATCTTGCTCAATTCTCTTAGGGTGGCCTTCAGGATACAAAGGTTCCTGAGTCATTCTACCACCTCTAGTCATAACTCTAACATCATTATCATTTTTCTTACTATTCAATTCATTGAGCAAGTCATTTTGAGCTTTAAGTACTTGTTCTACTTGAGTGGTAACCATAGAAGCATGTTACTAATAAGTTTAAGTTCACCTTTAACATTAGCCATATAATCACCCAAGTGCTCAAGCATATTTGAGTTGTATTTCAATTGTCTACTGAAATAGGCATTAAAATCTTCTTGCTTAGCCGTAAATTTATCAAACTCATCTAAGCATGGGCTAGCAAACTTAGTAAATGGGATTTCAGATTTATCATATCTATAGAGAGAATTTACCTTTACTACCTATGTCGGGTTATCAAGACCATGAGTTTCTTCAATAGGTAATGGATTAGGATCATATGTTTCTTCAACAGACGTGTCACACCCTAGCTAGTCATGCATTAGAGTGTTGCATCATGTTTACTCTTTCATCAGAAACTTGAAATGGGGATCTGTTAAACCCTCAGAATCATTTGGAAAAACCCAAATAAAAATTTCTCCAAAAGGATCCAAGAAAATGCTCATGTTGCTCTCTGAAATTATTGGACAGAGATAAAAATCAAACCAATAATTTTAGTGACTCATGGATATTTATTTGGGCATTTGGAATTAATGCATAAGTATTTGCATTGGAAATATATTAACTAATATAATTAATATATGCCCAAATATTATGCCATTTATAAAAGAGCTCTGGAATAATAATATATAGCTCCTGCAAAAATTGGCATAAGTTAAATAATGATTTAATATTTTATTAAATCAAAACAAATGTCAGAAATTAGAAAACAGAAAATATATAAAAGGGAGAAGCTTACCTGGGCTCCTCCCTGTGCGGCCCAGCCAGCTGGCTGGCCCAGCCAGCAGCCGGCCCGCCCACCTCCCTCCTCTATCGTCTTCGTCCCGACAGAGGGAGGGAGTGGGCTGGCGCGCGCCCGCGCCACCGCGCCGCCCGCCACCTCTCTCCCTGCCTGCCTGCCCTCCCTCTCCTCGCCTCGATGCCCTGGACGACGCCACGCCTCCCCCCTGCTCTCGCTCACTCTCCCCCGTTTCCTCCCTCGCTATCTCCCTCTCACGGTCGAAGCACACCGTCGCCGCCGTTCGCCTTAGCCACTGCTCCGACCACCCCTCGCTTCCCCGAGTAGCTCAGAAGCTCCGCCACAACTCCCTCTTCCTCCCCACCGCTCCACGAGTCCCCGGGAAGCCCTGCATCGTCGCCACGTCGCTGTTCCCCTCTTCGGGCTCCGACCACCGTCGCCGACGAATTCGCCGTCTCCAGCGCGTCCCCGAGCCCGCTTCGACGCCCACTGCAACCGCGGTGAGCCCCCGAGTCGTTTCCCCCTCTCCTTCCCCCTCGTTCCCTCACCGTAGCTGCATCCCCACCACGGCCGAACCTCCGCCGTCGCCGAGCTCGCCGTCGACGCAGCTCCGGTGACCATTTGGTCACCCCGACGAGTCCAACGCGTTCACAGAACCCAGCAGAGCATCCCTAGCGCCTCACTTTGCTCGACTTCGAGCTCCAGCACCCCTCCCGTGCACGACCGAACCCCGGCGGCCGCAGCCGAGCTCGCCGCCGTCGACTCCGGCCACCCCGACCCCAACTGACTCCGCCAAGAGCCGCGGGTCGTCCTCAGCTTCACTCCGGTGGTCGCCCGCGTTCCATTTGGTGGCCGAAACGACCAAAACCACTATCACCGCCGCACTGTTGGTCGCCGCCGGCCAGAACTCCGGCGAGCTGACGTGGCCTAGTTGATTAACCACTAATCCACCACCTACTGACGCTGACAAGTGGGCCCCAGGGCATAGTCAAAGCTAACCAGCCCGGGGTCAACGCGGGATTAGCCCCTGTGACACTGACGTGTGGACCCCACACGTCAGGTTTGACCCGAGCCAGCCCTGTTGACCTGCTGATGTCACTGTGATGTCAGGCTGACGCAGTAATTGAATTTCTGGATTTAAATTAAATCAGGAAATTCCAGAATATTATTTAAACTTCAAAAATTCATAACTTTTATTCTGTAACTCCAAATTGGACAAATTATATATGAAAAATGATCAGAAAAATCCAATCTATCCATCTGTACTATTTTCATGCATGATCAAACAAGTTAAATTGATGTTTTAAGCAGAACAAGGAAAAGCACTTTAAAAGGCCATATTTGAATTTGAAATTTGAATCCTTGATTCAAATTTGTTCAAACCCCTCTGATTTTAGTTGCATTAGCCCAACACACTCATATTGCCATGTTTCATGCATGCATCATATTGTTGCACATTGTTTGGTGCCGCTTGTGTATCGATGTCCTTCGCGACAGGTTCTGCCTCCGAGGAGTACCGTGATTACCCTAACGAAGAACCATATCAGTGCGTCGAACCATCAGGCAAGCAACCAACCATTTGATCATATCGATACAATCCCATGTTCTCGCTCCTGCTCTCCTTTACTGCATTAAGACAACGCGTTTCAAACTGCTGTGTGCTACGGTAGTTGAACCCATTTCCTCTGCATGACCTGTCATTGCCACAGTAACTAGATGAAACCCACTAGCATGTGTAGGAGTTGATTGAGCCATATGTATGTGTTGTTCCTACCTTGCTATGCTTGCTATGCTTAGGGTCGTGTCAGGTCTGGTTCATCTGGGTGATGGGCTAGAGTGAAATGATTATGTCGGTAATGAGAGTGGTGTGGTGAACACGATTTGGTAAAGGTATCGATGAGAGGCCATGTAGGAGTACATGGTGGGTTGTTTCATTGAAGCCGGCCTTAAGCACTGAGATCTGTATATGTGATTTAAGATATAGCTACTACCATGCATTGGGCCCTGAAATATGACCCCGCTCGACTTCTTATTCACCCTAGCTCTCTGTCCAGGAGTTGCAAGTAGTTTCTGGTGTTTGTAGCCTACTGGAGGCCGTGGACAGCGCTGACCCTAGGGGTGGGCTGTGATGCGGTAGGTACGTGGCACGGTGTACCGAATACCCGTTAGGTATCTCGGGAACCCTATTCACATCGTTCGGGGCCGTATGGGAAACCTCGGCCGGACTCCCTGCGGATGGAACCTGAATAGGCGATAGACCTGGACTAGAGGCTTAAGTGTTTAGGTAGGTCGTGGTCTACACCCACGTCGGCTTTCGCTTGAAGTCTGCCGAGCACATGTCGTGTGCAGACGCTAAGTGGTGGAAACATGTATGAAGAAGTACACCCCTGCAGGGTTAACATGATCTATTCGAATAGCCGCGTCCGCGATAAAGGACTACTTGGTTGCCTATACAGTTCATAGACAAGTAAATGGAAACTACTAAAAGCCTCAAGATAAGTGTGAGTGCCGAGGATGGCTCTTCCGTAGGAAGACGGAGGTGGATCCTCGGTAGTGTATTGAAGTGGTGAGTAGTGGACTCGTGTGCGCAAAACCATTTCAAGTTGGAGTATCGTAGGATAGCCTAGCCAAGAGTCAAAGCTGGCTTGCTGCAATAACTCCACCAACCCTTCTTGATACTATGCATGTATGTAGGATCTGATGTAAGTCTTGCTGAGTACCTTTGTACTCATGTTGCTATAATCTACATTTTTACAGAAGACGCTGCAACCCCTTCTGATGGGTTCTATGTAGACGTTGACATCAACGAGTAGGCTAAAGACCCAGGTGGTGACCCTGAGCTTGTGAAGGACCACGTAGTATAGCTAGGCTTTCCAAGCCTCTTTTATTTTACTAGTTGTCTGTACTCAGACAATGTACTTCCGCTGCTGGTTTGTATGACTGTATGACTTGTATGTTGGGTCGTGAGACCCGTACCTTTGTGTATGATATGTATGGCTCCCTGAGCCTTAAATAAAGTACTTGTGTCGTAGAGTCATGTTGTGATGCTTCGTTGTATTTGCACATATCGAGCATATTGTGTGTATGATTGAAATGCTTGGTATGTGTGGGATCTGACTATCTAGTTGTTTATCTTTAGTAGCCTCTCTTACCGGGAAATGTCTCCTAGTGTTACCGCTGAGCCATGGTAGCTTGCTACTACTCTGGAACACTTAGGCTGGCCGGCATGTGTCCTTCTTCGTTCCTGTGTCTGTCCCTTCGGGGAAATGTCACGCTTTGAGTACCGGAGTCCTGTTAGCCCGCTACAGCCCGGTTTACCGGAGTCCTGCTAGCCCAGTGCTACAGCCCGGACCCACTTGCTGATGACCGACACGTTCGAAGCTGGGTCATGGATGCCTGTCCCTGTAAGTCTGTGCCACTTTGGGTTTACGACTAGTCATGTCAGCCCGGGCTCCTTATCATATGGATGCTAGCGACACTATCATATACGTGAGCCAAAAGGCGCAAACGGTCCCGGGAAAAGGTAAGACGACACCCGTGGGGATACCGTGCGTGAGGCCGCAAAGTGATATGAGGTGTTACCAGCTAGATCGATGTGACATCGAGTCGGGGTCCTGACAGCGTTGGCATCAGAGCCGGACTGCCTGTAGGTTCTCCAAGCCAAACTGGTCGATGTTGAGTCTAGAAATTCTTTAGTTATATGTAGGGGAATTGTTTGTGGGTTGGAACGTAAGGCTCTTTTTACTCCTTTACCTTATGACTTTCTGATCTGAGTCAGTCCATTCTTCCACCGGGGTTAAGGAATTAGGATCTATTCTCTCTATCAGGATCACGTGTTACTAATCAGTAGTACCTTATAAGTTTGATGGTTACAAGCCTAGTTCAGTTCTACTACCACATTATGTTGCCAGAATGGTTTCAGAACTTTGAAATGATGATGTTGAGTGTGTACGAAATCCTTTGTCAAATGTCTCAAAATCCTTCTTGAGCATTTACAGCTGTTATGCTGCCGAAATTTTGCTAGAAATTCTAATGCCTTTGCATTATGATTGTGCTTTCAGATGGCCACTCGCGACCTCAATCAAGTGGTTCGCCTGACTCGATGCCTAGATGTACCCGGCCATACTGCTAAGTTGGTCAGGGTAATGACTGAGGCTGGATACCGCTGGTATCCCGAGTACACGGTCGAAGAGCAATTCCGAGATTTTAATCAAAGCCAGTATCTCTGCACTGTCAGGATATTTCCATCTTATCCTGGATCCACCGAGCCTCTTCACTGCTCCTATGGACTCGGGGTTACTATTGAGATGGCTGTGCAGGACGCCGCCTACTCTATGATGACCATTATGCGAGTCAGATCTGGTCTGTTTCGGGACTCTGATTTCCGGTATATGCCAGGATCACTTCCGGGAGCACAAGGGTATCTCCAGGCTATCTATGCTGACCCCACTCAGGAGGATTCACGGACTCGCACCACTGCTGAGATGCTCGAGGATAAGGACCGTGAAAATCGGGCCTTAAGGTTAGAGCTCTTCAATACCCGTGCTGACCACTGGGCCACTTTGACTCGGTTCGCACCGGCGGTGCAAGTTGGATATTCAGATATGCGCGATCTCTATCCTGTGAGATCTGCTCTGCCGGACGTAATGGTTTGGCGTGATGTAGGAGGCATCACCCCACCTCGCGGTCCCCGCAGGCCACCGTCTGTTGGTCCAAGGCCTCATCCTAGCCCCTATGGTCCACAAGCTCCGCGAGATCGTCTGTTTCCGGATGATCATGTTGAACTTCCAGGCTATGGAGGCGACTTCTACGAGGACTACTACGGATCGGTCTGAGTTAGTGGCAGTATCACTAGTTCGCACTAGCCGTGTCGTCTATCGTCCTGCGTGACTCGTGGGATATGACCTAGTTTGTACTCTTTCCGGAGGAGTAGAAAAATAATGTATAGGAGCTTGGAATGCCTCCGATGAGATGTAATCCTCTTTTCACCGTAATAGTACTTTGTTTGGTCTTGTACTAAACCCTGTATGGTGTGTATGACGATGGAATAAAGAAGCAGTTTCTGTATTTACCATGTCATACGGATGATCATCTTGCATTCCGAATTATTCCTTACATTATGTATCCTATGTCGGAATTTTACCATCCTGACTAAATCATTGTCTTGTTTACCTAGGATGGTCAACACGCGCGCTAACCCTGCTTCCCAAGAGCAGGCCGAAGGCAGTGAAGCCAGGGATGCAAATCTGCCTCATCCTCCTTCACTAGCCGAGGTTATGATGGAAGCTGAGAGAAACAAGCGGGAGACCAACCGTTTGTTGGAGCGTATTGAACAGAACACAGCACACCATCAGAGGACTAACGTGGTGTCACTCAGTGATTTTATCAAATTACATCCACCCACGTTCCACCACTCTGTCGAGCCTCTCGACGCTGATGACTGGCTTCGCAGTATCTCTCACAAACTGCGTTCCGCGCTGGTAGCGGAGGCTGACAAGGTCACCTTTGCTGCATATCATCTTGAAGGCCCCGCCAGTCTATGGTGGGAGAATTATGGAGCTATGCGCCCAGCGGGCCATGTCACTACTTGGGCTGAATTCAGCGAGGCTTTCCGTGAACATCACATTCCGGAGGGTCTCATGGACCGTAAACGTGAAGAATTTTGCAGTTTCACCCAAGGCCGACTTTCTGTGGATGTCTATAGCAGGGAGTTTGGTAATCTCGCCCGATATGCAACTGAGGAAGTGTCTACTGACGCCAAGAAGCAAGCAAGGTTCCGTAAGGGCCTTAGTCCTGAGCTTCGCCGCGACCTCCGTCTGCATGAGTGCACATCTTTTCAGAAACTTGTCAACAAAGCCATCAGTGCTGAAACTGGTCAGACTGACTATGACGCAACACGCAAGCATGGCCGTGACATGGGTTCCTCATCCGGTGCTGGTCCTCAGAAGCGCCGCGTGTGGGTGCCCAACACCGCCCTGCCACCCAGGTTCACACCGAGGCCATCTTTCCAGGCGCCTCGCCCTGTTCAACAGTCTGCACCGGCCAAGCCCTATGGGGGTCCAACCAATAATGCTCCTCCACGTACCAGTTCCGTGACTTGTTTCAAATGTGGGGAATCTGGTCACTATATGCGTGAGTGTCCCCAGACCAACCCCAACCAGTCTGCTAAAGCTGTTGGCCGTGGCAAGCCGACAGGGAAAAGTATTCCACGCCAAGCCGGTCACCGCTTCACGTGGCCATGTCAACTGTATCTCTGCCGAAGAAGCTCAAGAGGATCCCAACGTCGTTCTCGGTACGCTTCTTGTTAATTGCCACCCGGCATCTGTTCTTTTCGATACAGGAGCCTCTCATTCATTTATATCTGAAAACTATGCTCGTTTGCATAACGTCGCATTCGGTGATATGCCAATCCTCTATGGTAATTCAAACTCCGGGATCCAAATGGCAAACCTCTAGAGTAAGCCATGGAAATGAAATCCAAGTCGACAGACTTGTTTTTCCTCGCCTCTTTGATAGCCCTTAAATCTTCAGATATTAATATCATTTTGGGTATGGACTGGATGTCAGCTCATCAAGCCAAATTGATTGCTTCTCTAGGACTGTTCAACTCACCCATCCTTCGGGGAAGATAGTCAATGTCTTGACCCGAATAGCCAAGCGACAATTATATTCTCTTAACGCCAGCCCTTTGCCAGACCTTGAGGACGTTCCGGTAGTCCGTGACTTCCCGGATGTCTTTCCAGAGGAATTGCCAGGTGTTCCACCTGACAGGGATGTTGAGTTCGTAATAGACCTCATTCCAGGAACCGTTCCGATTGCTAGAAGACCCTTATAAGATGGCACCACTAGAACTAGCCGAGCTTAAGAAACAACTCGATGAGTCCTTGAAAAAGGGTTTCATCCGACCTAGTTCATCTCCGTGGGCTTGCCCCGTCCTATTCGTCAAGAAGAAGGATGGTACGGACCGGATGGTTGTAGATTACCGACCTGTCAATTTGGTCACAATCAAGAACAAATATCCACTTCCCAGGATCAACGATCTGTATGATCAGCTCGCTGGATCCTCAGTCTTCTCCAAGATGGATTTGAGGTTGGGCTACCATCAAATCAAAATCAGAAACGGGGACATTCCTAAAACGGCCTTTGTTACTCGTTATGGCCAATACGAGTACACCGTCATGTCCTTCGGTTTAACCAACGCTCCAGCCACCTTTTCTCGGTTAATGAACTCAATCTTCATGGAGTATTTGGATAAATTCGTCGTAGTTTATCTCGATGATATACTCATCTACTCCAAGAACGAGGAAGAACATGCCGAACATTTAAGGCTAGTGTTGAAGAAACTTCGAGAGCATCGCCTTTATGCCAAATTTTCAAAATGTGAATTCTGGTTGTCAGAAGTGACCTATCTGGGTCATGTAATATCTGGTAAAGGTATTGCTGTTAACCCTGAGCGAGTTCAAGCCGTCCTTAATTGGACTCCACCTGAATCGGTCAAGCAAGTTCGGAGTTTTCTAGGCTTAGCGAGCTATTGTCGTCGCTTTGTCGAGAACTTCTCCAAGGTTGCTAAACCTCTAACCGAACTCCTCAAGAAAGATAAGAAGTTCGAATGGACTCCACAATGTGAGCACAGCTTTCAGGAACTGAAAAGACGCCTGACCTCTGCTCCCGTGCTGGTACCGCCAGACTTCTCCAAGGACTTTGTTATCTACTGCGACGCCTCGCGACAAGGACTAGGTTGCATTCTCATGCAAGATCGACACGTAATTGCTTACGCTTCACGGCAATTGCACCCACATGAGGAGAATTATCCTACTCATGATCTAGAGCTTGCAGCCGTAGTCTATGCACTTAAGACCTGGCGACATTACCTCCTCGGTAATCGTTGCGAAATATTCACTGATCACCAAAGTCTGAAGTATATTTTCACCCAACCGGATTTGAATCTCAGGCAAAGACGTTGGGTTGAATTGATCACAGACTTCGACTTAGGAATAACCTACACCCCAGGGAAAGCCAACGTCATGGCTGATGCGCTAAGTCGTAAATCTTATTGTAACAACCTGATGTTACAACAAAGTCAACCGCTTCTCCATGAGGAATTTCGGAAGCTTAACCTTCACATTGTACCTCAAGGTTTTCTTTCCACCTTGGTAGCAAAACCTACTCTTACGGATCAAATCATCGCTGCCCAAAAGCGAGATAAGGGAATATCTAAAATCAAAGAGAACATTGCTAGCGGAGGTGCTAGTTGTTTCTCCACAAATGATCATGGTGTTGTGTACTTTGAGAACCGTCTAGTGGTTCCCAAGAACCAGCATCTACGGCAGTTGATCCTTAAGGAGGCTCATGAATCTCCTCTCACCATTCATCCCGGTAGTACTAAGATGTATCAGGACCTACGCCAGAGGTTCTGGTGGACTAGGATGAAGAGAGAAATTGCTCAGTATATTGCAAATTGCGACGTCTGTCGTCGTGTAAAAGCAGAGCATCAACGGCCTGCTGGCACCCTTCAACCCTTAGCTATTCCTGAATGGAAATGGGATAAAATTGGTATGGATTTCATTACCGGTTTTCCCAGGACCAAGAGAGGGAATAATGCTATTTTCGTCGTGGTCGATCGTCTTTCCAAAGTAGCCCATTTCTTACCTGTTCGTGAGAGTATAACCGCTAGTCAGCTGGCAGACTTATACATCTCCCGAATAGTGTCCCTCCATGGTGTTCCTTTGGAAATTAACTCGGATCGAGGAAGTCTTTTCACCTCTCGATTTTGGGAAAGTTTCCAAAATGCTATGGGAACCCGTCTCTCCTTTAGCACCGCTTTCCACCCTCAGTCGAGTGGTCAAGTGGAACGCGTCAACCAGATTCTAGAAGACATGCTTCGAGCCTCTGTTATCTCATTCGGAATGGACTGGGAGAAGTGCCTTCCATTTGCCGAATTCGCTTACAACAACAGCTATCAATCTAGCTTGGGTAAAGCCCCTTTTGAAGTTCTCTATGGACGACGGTGTCGAACACCCCTTAACTGGTCAGAGACCGGGGAAAGACAATTCTTTGGCCCGGATATGATTCAGGAAGCAGAAGAACAAGTTCGTATCGTTCGTGAAAAGTTGAAAACAGCCCAATCTCGTCAAAAGAGTCAATATGACCGAAAACATAAGGCTATGACTTTCGAGGTTGACGAGAAGGCTTATCTTCGGGTCACCCCTCTGAAGGGAACCCATCGTTTCGGTATCAAAGGCAAATTGGCTCCTCGTTACATTGGACCTTTTCGCATTCTTGCCAAACGAGGAGAAGTTGCCTACCAGTTGGAACTACCTCCGCACCTCTCCAGAGTTCACGATGTCTTCCACGTTTCTCAACTCAGGCGTTGCTTCTCGGATCCTATCCGTGAAGTGGACCACGAAACGCTTGATCTCCAAGATGATCTTACATATCGAGAGTACCCCATTCGTATCCTCGATCAAGCCGAACGTACCACGCGACGTCATAATATCAAGTTTCTCAAGGTTCAATGGTCGCACCATTCTGAGGATGAAGCAACTTGGGAAAGGGAGGATCGTCTTCGACTCGAGTATCCCGCCTTCTTCCCGGAGGAACCCAAATCTCGGGACGAGATTCTTTTGAGTGGGGGTGAGTTGTCACATCCTAGTTAGCCATGCATTAGAGTGTTGCATCATGTTTACTCTTTCATCAGAAACTTGAAATGGGGATCTGTGAAACCCTCAGAATCATTTTGAAAATGACCCAAATAAAAATTTCTCCAAAAGGGTCCAAGAAAATGCTCATGTTGCTCTCTGAAAATATTGGACAGAGATAAAAATCAAACCAATATTTTAGTGGCTCATGGACATTTATTTTGGGCATTTGGAATTAATGCATAAATATTTGCATTGGAAATATATTAATTATATATATTAATATATGCCCAAATATTATGCCATTTATAAAAGAGCTCTGGAATAATATATATAGCTCCTGCAAAAATTGGCATAAGTTAAATAAATGATTTAATATTTTATTTAAATCAAAACAAATGTCAGAAATTAGAAAACAGAAAAATATATAAAGGGAGAAGCTTACCTGGGCTCCTCCACTGTGCGGCCCAGCCAGCTGGCCGGCCCAGCCAGCAGCCGGCCCAGCCCACCTCCCTCCTCTGTCGTCTTCGTCCCGACAGAGGGAGGGGAGTGTGGCCGGCGCGCGCGCGCGCCACCGCGCCACGCCACCTCTCTCCCTGCCTGCCTGCCCTCCCCTCCTCGCCTCGATGCCCTGGACGACGCCACGCCTCCCCCCTGCTCTCTCTCACTCTCCCCGGCTCTTCCTTCCTCTCCCTCGCTCTCTCTCTCACACGGCCGAACACCACCGTCGCCGCCGTTCGCCATAGCAGCCGTCTCCGGCCACCCCTCGCTCCCCCGACTAGCTCAGAAGCTCCGCCACGACCCCCTCTTCCTCCCCACCGCTCCACAGCTCCCCGGAAGCCCTGCATCGCCGCCACGTCGCCGTTCCCCTCTTCGGGCTCCGACCATCGTCGCCGTCGAATTCGTCGTCTTCAGCGCGTCCCCGAGCCCGCTTCGACGCCCACTGCAACCGCGGTGAGCTACGCCACCGTTTCCCCCTCTCCTCCCCCTCGTTCCCCCACCGTAGCCTCCTCCCCACCACGGCCGAACCTCCGCCGTCGCCGAGCTCGCCGTCGACGCACTCCGGTGACCATTTGGTCACCCCGGCGAGTCCAACGAGTTCGCAAGACCCCGTAGAGCATCCCTAGCGCCTCGCTTCGCTCGACTTCGAGCTCCAACCCCGTTCCCGTGCACGACCGAACCCCGGCGGCCGCAGCCGAGCTCGCCGCCGTCGACTCCGGCCACCCCGACCCCAACGGACTCCGCCAAGAGCTGCGGGTTTGTCCTCAGCTCCACTCCGGTGGTCTCCGCGGCCCCTTTGGTGGCCGAAATGGCCAAAACCACTCCCGCCGCCGCGTCGGGCTCGCCGGCGGCTAAACGCCGGCAGCCGACTTTGACTTTGACCACGGGTGGGCCCTGGTTGACTCCCCTGAGTCAATGACAGGTGGGGCCCAGCCCTGCTAATTATACAGGATTAGTTTTAATTAAATTTAATTAAAATAATCACCCTGACATGCGGGACCCACTGTCAGGTTTGACCCAGACCTGTTCCGTTGACCTGCTGACGTCACACTGACGTCAGGCTGACGCAGTAATTGATTTTCTGGATTTAAATTTAAATCAGGAAATTCCAGAATATTATTTAAACTTCAAAAATTCATAACTTTTATTCTGTAACTCCAAATTGGACAAATTATATATGAAAAATGATCAGAAAAATCCAATCTATCCATCTGTACTATTTTCATGCATGATCAAACAAGTTAAATTGATGTTTTAAGCAGAACAAGGAAAAGCACTTTAAAAGGCCATGTTTGAGTTTGAAATTTGAATCTTTGATTCAAATTTGTTCAAACCCTTCTGGTTTTAGTTGCATTAGCCCAACACACTCATATTGCCATGTTTCATGCATGCATCATATTGTTGCACATTGTTTGGTGATGCTTGTGTATCGATGTCCTTTGCGACAGGTTCTGCCTCCGAGGAGTACCGTGATTACCCTAACGAAGAACCGTATCAGTGCATCGAACCATCAGGCAAGCAACCAACCATTTGATCATATCGATACAATCCCATGTTCTCGCTCCTGCTCTCTTTTACTGCATTAAGACAACGCGTTTCAAACTGCTGTGTGCTACGGTAGTTGAACCCATTTCCTCTGCATGACCTGTCATTGCCACAGTAACTAGATGAAACCCACTAGCATGTGTAGGAGTTGATTGAGCCATATGTATGTGTTGTTCCTACCTTGCTATGCCTGCTATGCTTAGAGTCGTGTCAGGTCTGGTTCATCTGGGTGATGGGCTAGAGTGAAATGATTATGTCGGTAATGAGAGTGGTGTGGTGAACACGATTTGGTAAAGGTATCGATGAGAGGCCATGTAGGAGTACATGGTGGGTTGTTTCATTGAAGCCGACCTTAAGCACTGAGATCTGTATGTGTGATTTAAGATACAGCTACTACCATGCATTGGGCCCTGAAATATGACCCCGCTCGACTTCTTATTCACCCTAGCTCTCTGTCCAGGAGTTGCAAGTAGTTTCTGGTGTTTGTAGCCTACTGGAGGCCGTGGACAGCGCTGACCGTAGGGGTGGGCTGTGATGCGGTAGGTACGTGGCCGGGTGTACCGAATACCCGTTAGGTATCTCGGGAACCCTGTTCACATCGTTCGGGGCCGTATGGGAAACCTCGGCCGGACTCCCTGCGGATGGAACCTGAATAGGCGATAAACCTGGACTAGAGGCTTAAGTGTTTAGGTAGGTCGTGGTCTACACCCACGTCGGCTTTCGCTTGAAGTCTGCCGAGCACATGTCGTGTGCAGACGCTAAGTGGTGGAAACATGTATGAAGAAGTACACCCCTGCAGGGTTAACATGATCTATTCGAATAGCCGCGTCCGCGGTAAAGGACTACTTGGTTGCCTATACAGTTCATAGACAAGTAAATGGAAACTACTAAAAGCCTCAAGATAAGTGTGAGTGCCGAGGATGGCTCTTCCGTAGGAAGACGGAGGTGGATCCTCGGTAGTGTATTGAAGTGGTGAGTAGTGGACTCGTGTGCGCAAAACCATTTCAAGTTGGAGTATCGTAGGATAGCCTAGCCAAGAGTCAAAGCTGGCTTGCTGCAATAACTCCACCAACCCTTCTTGATACTATGCATGTATGTAGGATCTGATGTAAGTCTTGCTGAGTACCTTTGTACTCATGTTGCTATAATCTACATTTTTACAGAAGACGCTGCAACCCCTTCTGATGGGTTCTATGTAGACGTTGACATCAACGAGTAGGCTAAAGACCCAGGTGGTGACCCTGAGCTTGTGAAGGACCACGTAGTATAGCTAGGCTTTCCAAGCCTCTTTTATTTTACTAGTTGTCTGTACTCAGACAAGTTACTTCCGCTGCTGGTTTGTATGACTGTATGACTTGTATGTTGGGTCGTGAGACCCGTACCTTTGTGTATGATATGTATGGCTCCCTGAGCCTTAAATAAAGTACTTGTGTCGTAGAGTCATGTTGTGATGCTTCGTTGTATTTGCACATATCGAGCATATTGTGTGTATGATTGAAATGCTTGGTATGTGTGGGATCTGACTATCTAGTTGTTTATCTTTAGTAGCCTCTCTTACCGGGAAATGTCTCCTAGTGTTACCGCTGAGCCATGGTAGCTTGCTACTGCTCTGGAACACTTAGGCTGGCCGGCATGTGTCCTTCTTCGTTCCTGTGTCTGTCCCTTCGGGGAAATGTCACGCTTTGAGTACCGGAGTCCTGTTAGCCCGCTACAGCCCGGTTTACCGGAGTCCTGCTAGCCCAGTGCTACAGCCCGAACCCACTTGCTGATGACCGACACGTTCGAAGCTGGGTCATGGATGCCTGTCCCTGTAAGTCTGTGCCACTTTGGGTTTACGACTAGTCATGTCAGCCCGGGCTCCTTATCATATGGATGCTAGCGACACTATCATATACGTGAGCCAAAAAGGCGCAAACGGTCCCGGGAAAAGGTAAGACGACACCCGTGGGGATACCGTGCGTGAGGCCGCAAAGTGATATGAGGTGTTACCAGCTAGATCGATGTGACATCGAGTCGGGGTCATGACAAGACGGTAAATTAAGACCATGTATTTCTTCAATAGGAGGTAAATTCTTAACATCTTCAGCTTTAATACCTTTGTCTTTCACAGATTTCTTTGCCTCTTGCATATCTTCAGGACTGAGAAATAGAATACCCCTCTTCTTCGGAGTTGGTTTAGAAATAGGCTCATGAACTAGCTCAGGAGGTGTCCAATTATTTTCATTTATCAACATATTATTCAATAGAATTTCAGCTTCATCCGGTGTTTTTTCTTTAAAAACAGAACCATCACAACTATCCAGGTAATCTCTGGAAGCATCGGTTAGTCCATTATAAAAGATATCAAGTATTTCATTTTTCTTAAGAGGATGAATCAAAGCATTAAGTAATTGGAGAAACCTCCCCCAAGCTTGTGGGAGACTCTCTTCTTCAATTTGCACAAAATTATATATATCCCTTAAAGCAGCTTGTTTCTTATGAGCAGGGAAATATTTAGCAGAGAAATAATAAATCATATCCTGGGGACTACGCACACAACCAGGATTAAGAGAATTAAACCATATCTTAGCATCACCCTTTAATGAGAACAAAAATATTTTAAGGATATGAAAGTAACGAGTTCTCTCATCATTAGTAAACAAGGTAGCTATATCATTTAATTTAGTAAGATGTGCCACAACAGTTTCAGATTCATAGCCATGAAAAGGATCAGATTCAACCAAAGTAATTATATCAGGATCAACCGAGAATTCATAATCCTTATCAGTAACACAGATAGGTGAAGTAGCAAAAGCAGGGTCAGGTTTCATTCTAGCATTAAGAGATTGCTGGTTCCATTGAGCTAATAACCTCTTGAGTTCGTATCTATCTTTGCAAGCTAAAATAGCTAAAGAAGCTTCTTTATAAAAACATAACCCTTAGGAATAACAGGTAAGTCTTCATCATCAATTTCATCAGTATTATTAGATTCAATATTTTCATTCTCTCTAGCCCTAGCAAGTTGTTCATCAAGAAATTCACTAAGTGGTACAGTAGTATCAAGCATAGAAGTAGTTTCATCATAAATATCATGCATAGCAGAAGTGGCATCATCAATAACATGCGACATATCACAACGAATAACAGAAGCAGGTTTAGGTGTCGCAAGCTTACTCATAAGAGAAGGTGAATCAAGTGCAGAGCTAGATGGCAGTTCCTTACCTCCCCTCGTAGTTGAGGGATAAATCTTGGTTTTTGGATCTCTCAAGTTCTTCATAATGATAAGCAGATATAAATCCCAAGTGACTCAAAGAATAGAGCTATGCTCCCCGGCAACGTCGCTAGAAAATAGTCTTGATAACCCACAAGTATAGGGGATCGCAACAGTTTTCAAGGGTAGAGTATTCAACCCAAATTTATTGATTCGACACAATGGGAGCCAAAGAATATTCTCAAGTATTAGCAGCTGAGTTGTCAATTCAACCACACCTGGAAACTTAATATCTGCAGCAAAGTGTTTAGTAGCAAAGTGTCGGTGTTCTGGGAACGGGGGTCCCCAGACTTGCCTGCCTGCGGCCTACGGCGTGGCTCAAGTGGGGGCCCAGCGTGGCCCATCTTCATCAGCTCAAGCTCAAGACCCTCGCGAGGGGCCAAGCCTCGCGGGGCGGACGACTGGAAGCTTCCTCAGGAGCGGCTTCATCGGGCAGGCTCGCGAGGAGGTGGAGAGATCAAGGCAAGGTTACCTCGCGAGGATCCCATGACGCAAGCCGTGATGATCAAGGCCAGGCGGGCGCCAATCAGGCGCCGGCCTGCGCAGGGTCCTTGTTTCCCCTTTGGTGCAAAGGGGGCAAGCACAGGCCAAGGCATCGGGCAGAGGTTGCCATTCCGGTGCAATGAGACCAAGACCAGCCGGACGGCAGGACGGAGGTCACCGTGGAGCCCAATACGGCGTCATCACCAGTGCTTTTGGCAACTGAAGACCACCTTTGGTCAGGATAACTTGTACTAGATGTTCCCCTTCAAAATGGGCAATTTTTGGCGCCCTTCCCGCTCAATTATTCGGGGAGAGGCCCAGGGCCTCTATAAATAGAGCTAGCCACCACAGAGTAGAGACATCTAGACACCCAAGGGAGACACAGAGAGAGAAATCTGGTAGAACCCTAGCAGAGAGAGAGAGAGAGAGAGGCGACGGAACTCACCCTAGCAGTTCATCGCACCAGCTCAAGAACACCTCTCGCGAGGCTGTTATTCCCTTGTACTATTCATCATCAGCCCCTGAGGAATCCACCACACCACACACTGGAGTAGGGTATTACACCACAACGGTAGCCCGAACCAGTATAAACCTCGTGTCTCTTGTGTTGTTCATCATTTTCATCTTAGTTCGCATGAGTGGATCGGACGTAGATCGGTAGGGGAGAGATCTCCGCGCGCACCCCAGAGTTCGAACCTCAAGGGTCTGCCGGAACCCCAAGTCCGACACAAAGTAATATGATATTAGCGGTAACGATAGCAAAAGGTAATAATGGCAAAAGTAATGTTTTTGGTATTTTGTAGTGATGATCTTCCGTCGTGTCCATGGCTGACGCTCGTCGGGCCCGCGCAGAACGCCGGGCTGATCGCGCCACTCGCGTCGCCCAGACGGCGGCCCCCCTAGTCGTTCCCCATCGCTCGCCGCCAACGCCGCCACCGGCCCGGCGGGGAACGATCAGCATGCCTCGACCTAGCATCCTTCGGTGCGGCGGGATGGCTGCACCGCCTCCCCGTCGCTGACTCCAACTGGCTCGTCGTCCCACGCCCATCGCGCACCCATGGATGCACACGCCTCACTGCTCTTGGCGCGGGAGCTCCTCCACTATCGCCCCGTCGACGACCACTATGAGGACTGGCTCGCCCACATCACTGAGCTCGTTAGTGCCGCAGGGGGCTCCCCCTTGCGCTCCCTCTCACTGTTTCGCCCTCCGTCCCGTGCAGGGGGCGAGGATCAGGAGGCGCCTCCGCTGCCTCCTCCCCAAGAAGGTGCCTTGGCTCCAAGGCGCACAGCCCCAGGGTGGGACCCTCCACGTCCGGCGCCTGCGCAGCAAGAAGGGAGCTGCTAAGAGATCCCATGACCCCGGGAAGGTGCTCGCGCGCTCCCAGCGCCGGCACGCCAAGTTCGCGCCCCAACGCCCCCACGACGAGACCCCACGCTGCTCCCAGTGGCAGCGCGTGGTGACCCGCAAGAACAAGTCCAGCACCAGCAAAGGGCGCCGATGGCCATGGTGGGCTGCCTTCACCCCCGAGCTGCGCGGCGTCACATGGCCAGGCAAGTTCAAGCCTGACCTCCCTCCCCGCTACGATGGCACAACGGACCCCGCGGAGTTCCTGCAGCTCTACGAGCTGGGCATCATAGCCGCCAATGGAGACGAAAAGGTCATGGCGAATTGGTTCCCCATGGTGCTCAAGGACGGCGCCCGCACCTGGCTCCTAAACCTGGCTCCCGGCACGATATCCTCCTGGTGCGAGATGCGCACCCGCTTCATCGCCAACTTCCAAGGCACTCGCGACCGGCCCCCGGCCGTGAGCGACCTGCGCCGCATCAAGCAACAGCCGGGAGAAACCCTGCAGAAGTACATCCAGCGCTTCAACTACGCTCGCCTCAAGATCCCCAAGGTAACTGAAGAAGCTATCATCTCAGCCTTCTCCGACGGCGTGCGTGACGTGAAGATGAAGGAAGAGCTAGCAATGCATGAAGACCTGTGCACATCCCTGGAGCTGTTCAACTTGGCGACCAAGTGCGCCAGGGCTGAGGAAGGGCGTCCCTCCCTCCTCGAGCTCCCGACAGCCGACCCGGAAGAAAAGAAGCCCAAGGCCAAAGACGTGAAGCGCAAGGGGGCTGCCGTGCTAGCAACGGAACCAGACACCAAGCGAGGCAGGGACCAGCCAGAGTCATCCAAGGGCGGACGGTACTGCGTGTACCACGACCTCCACACCCACAACACCAACGAATGTCAAGAACTCAGAGCCGTGCAAGATGGGCGAATCGGCCGACGCCCAGAGTGCAACGACAGGGGCTATGGCCGAGGAGGAGGAAGAGGTGTTGGACGATGGGAAGACCGTGGCCTCCGCCAGGGATGGCGTGACCGCCCTCGTGAGGACCACTGGCAGGATCAGTCTCACGAGGGAGGCTAGAGGGGCCAGCCTCGTGAGGGCCACCCACACGGCAACACAGGCCTCCCTCCTCTACCGCCTCCACCAAGGAGGAACGAAGACCAACACCAAGACGATGGGGCTGGGGGCTTCCAAGAGCCGCGTGCAATTGCTTGCATCTTGGGTGGGGCCCAGGCCCCAGCCTCACAGCGCATCTTCAAGTAGTTTGCTCGCGAGGTGAATGCAATCCTTCCCAAGCTTGAGGCCACGCGCCCTCTCAGGTGGTCTTCGTGCGCGATCACATTCAGTTCTGCGGACCAGCTCAATTGTGCGGCAACGGCCGGAGTCCTCCCGATGCTTTGCTCCCCAGTCATCAGCAACGTGCAGGTCACCAGGACCCTCATCAGTGGCGGGGCAGGACTCAACGTCTTGTCCATCGAGACGTTCGACAATCTCCAAGTGCCGTACGACCAGCTTCAGCTGACCAAGCCTTTCTCAGGAGTCACCGATGGTTCCACTATTCCAATTGGTCAGGTTCGCCTTCCAGTCACCTTTGGGCAACGCAACAACTACCGCACCGAGCTCATCGACTACGACGTCGCTCACATCCGCCTGCCGTACAATGCCATCCTTGGGTACCCATCCCTAGCCAAGTTCATGGCAGTGACCCACCATGGTTACAATGTCCTCAAGATGCCAGGAAGCGGTGGAGTCATCACCGTACCCTGTGAAGAAAGGGACGCAGTGTGCTCGCTCGAGCATGCGTTCCATGCCGCAGCAATCGAAGACCCAGATCACGGGAACGGGAGGCCTCCCAAGGCGACCCTCAAGAAGAAGAAGACCTCACCTGGCCCGAGCCACAAGGGAGCAGGCACCTCCGGAGGTATTGAGTCAGGATTCGTGCCCGATCAGGGAGCGCCACCCTCTCACGCATAGGAAGGCGCGCCCGGCGCCCTCCTCAGGCAGGGCTCGGGGGCTCTCTCTTAGAGAGTCGCCGACCTTGCCAAGGTCGTGGGCGAGGCACTCGGGCACCACTTGGAGGGGTGCTTTCAAGCACGCTTCCCTCGGGAAGGTACAAGGCAAGGGAGACCAAAACCTCAGGAGTTCATCACAAGGAACACTCATGAGCTACAAGAGTCCAGAGTCATGCGCGGTAGCCGCCGCTTACCTGCCATGGCCCCACACCCAGACGAGGATGGAGGACTGCGCGTCTGCATCGACGTACCATGGCTCAACCGAGATGCATCCCAGGAGCGCCTATGGCCTTCGACCGTAGGGCGCTGCGAGGGACCACCTCACAGCTACGTTCGCATGCCCTTCGGCCCGCCGAGTGCGGTTGCCGCACATCAGCGCCTATTGAGGAGCATTCTGGAGGCTTGGGAGGTCAGGCATCGCGCGGTCCTGGTGAAGGTGGCGATGGTCCCCGAAGACCTGCACGCGCCACCGGAGCCTCCCGAGGCCCCTGGGCCTGGGGGCTCATGAGGGCCGACGTCTTCACCGCGCATCGCTCGCTTCCTCAGCATCACTTCATCTTCAACAGCACTAGGTGACATCTTCCAGAGTTCTACCTTCAGCTGGGAGCGCCCACAGGGCTGCACCATTCCCAGGCCGCATGGGTCCGTCCCTGCGGCATGTATCCATTTTGGTTATGCTCTTTACTTACCTAGTTGGGGGCGCCCCTCGAGCTGCATCATCCCCACGCCGCTCGAGCCCGACCCAGCGGCGGTTGCTTTTACCTGCGCTTGCTTGAAATTGGATTTCTTATGTGCTTAACATACCTGACCTAATCACTTGCTCGATCGACGCCTATCTGAAGAGCCGCTCGCTCTGGCACGGCGCACGCGCACGGGTCCGTCCCTGCAGCGTTGATAAACCTGAGTGGTCGAGCTCTGGCCGCGGCAGCCCCGCACGGCGCCACCTCACTAGGCCCTCAGTGCCCTGACCGTTCCCTCGGAGTAACCATAGGTTGGCCGGCGACTGTAACGACAGGCCTTGTTTCTCCTCATGATTGGTGTGTAGGACCTACTCTAGGAGCAATGTTGGGGGCATCGTGAGCTCTCTCCCACTCTTCGGCACGGACCGCTTGCACGTTAAAAGGGGGGCACCTGAGCATCGCGACTCATGGGCTCTCACTGGCTCTCCAGCCCTCACCCCCTGGCCTTGACCCACGGTGTCGCGACCTGTCATACAAGCGGCAGTTGAGCTCGCTCGAGGGCCGGGACCTGAGGACGTAGAGCGTTAAGGGAAGTGCAGGGGAGTGGGAATAAGCTCGCGAGGGCCTCACTCGACAGTACCTCGACCACCGCCTCTCGGGCCGGGTGCCTCTCCAAGGAACTACATCAGACGCACAAGATAAGTCGCGCCCTCGCAAGAGCTAGACCAACGCAGCGCTAAATCCCTGCCCAGTGCAACTCTGTCATGGCAACGCTACCTTCCTTTCTCGCCCAGCAAGGACTGCTTGAGCGCTAAAGGGGACCTCCCGAGCATCGCGACTCGGGGGCTCTTACCGGACCTCGGGCCGCTCACCTCCTGGCCTTGACCACGGCATCGTGACCTGGCATACCAGTGACGGCTGAAGCTTGCCTGGGGACTGGGACCTGTCAACGTAGAGCGCCAAGTCCTCGTGAGGATAGAAAGGGGGATCTTAGCGGGGACAGAACGGACACCTCACACCAATTCATATTAAGGATATAGTATTTACAAAAGGCACGACAGACGCCTTACATACCCCTGCTGGGTGTTGCTTTGATTCCTCGCAGGGAACAAAAGGTGCTAACCCTAAGGAACGCTACTTGCTAGCACCTCCCAAAGCGATGCCATCATCAACAGTGGGCTGCCTGGTGCCGGCGCCAATCCCATCCAGATCAGTGGCGTCGACGGCCCGATGCAGCTGCCCCACTCCGAGCGCGGCGCGAGCTCGGAGGCTCGTAGCTATCATCGCTCGTCTCCAGGGCCGCGAGGAGTTCGGGGGAGTCGCTGAAGCCCTCAGCCCCTCCGCTGCTGCCTGAAGAGCTGCAGGAGGACCAACGGGCGGGGCTGGTCCTCGCTAGTTCGTCACCACTGCCACTTCCCTTAGGGCAGCATTCCAGCCGGCGTCCTTCTACATCAAATACCTTGAAGAACATCAAGGAGGCGCCATCGTATTCAAGATGGATCACCAAGGCTCCGTCCGCATGACTGACCCGGGCAATCTCACCCCAGCCCCGGGTCATGAAGACCTTGCCCGGAGCGATGACCGCGAGCTCCGCTCCGGTTGCAGGGGTGCCACAGTCGGCATGCTGCAGCCAGAGCTCCAGGGCCCCGCTCGGCGGCATCTCAAAGGCGAAGGAGGGAGGAAGGCGGATCCACGAAGTTGGAGGCATGGCGGCGTGGAGCACAAGCTCGCGAGAGGAGCGCTCCGTGTGGACTCCAGGGGGGACGACGCGCACCATTATGACTCGCCGGCATCAGCGGCGACGCTGTCGGTGTTGCTCGGCGCCCTCCACCCTGGGGCCCACGACGCGGGCGTGCAAGGGCAGTGGAAACCCAGGCGGTGGCCGCTCGTACCACAGCCTCGACACCACCTGCCAGGCGCCTTCATCCCGGTGACAGAGGATTGGCCGCTTCTTCGGCGGGAGGGGGTCAGGACCCTCTCTGGGGGCCTTTCCCTTCTCCTCAGCTGAAAACCGACGGATCGGTGCCATTGGTGCAAAAGGAAGCAAGGATGAGGAAAGAAGAGGAGTAACAGAAAGGGGTTAACTGGCGGAGCTCGCCCAGCTCCGTACTTATAGTCGGGGAAGCCCAACCGCCGAGCACCATGACCTCAGGTAATCATGACCCATATCTCTGCATGCAGGGACTCGTCGAGTCGTGCGGTTGCCGAGGCGTCGTGGGAAGTGCAGACGCCCACGTCCAATCAACCGCCACGCGGCACCCAAGGCCGCAGGCTGTTAGGGCCCGCGGCACTTCGCGCTTGCCCCTTCGCTTCTCTGCTAATCCAAGCCCGGGTGCGCCTTGGGCCCGGGGGCTACTTCGGCGTTCTGGGAACGGGGGTCCCCAGACTTGCCTGCCTGCGGCCTGCGGCGTGGCTCAAGTGGGGGCCCGGCGTGGCCCATCTTCATCATCTCAAACTCAAGACCCTCGCGAGGGACCAAGCCTCGCGGGGCGGACGACAGGAAGGTTCCTCAAGAGCGGCCTCATCAGGCAGGCTCGCGGAGAGGCGGAGAGATCAAGGCAAGGGTACCTCGCAAGGATCCCGTGATGCAAGCCATGACGATCAAGGCTAGGCAGGCGCCAGGCAGGCACCGGCCTGCGTAGGGTCCTTGTTTCCCCTTTGATGCAAAGGGGGCAAGCACAGGCCAAGGCATCGGGCAGAGGTTGCCATTCCGGTGCAATGAGACCAAGACCAGCCGGACGGCAGGACGGAGGTCACCGTGGAGCCCAAGACGGCGTCATCACCAGTGCTTTTGGCAGCCGAAGACCACCTTTGGTCAGGATAACTTGTACTAGATGATCCCCTTCAAAATGGCCAATTGTTGGCGCCCTTCCCGCTCAATTATTCGGGGAGAGGCCCAGGGCCTCTATAAATAGAGCTAGACACCCAAGGGAGACACAGAGAGAGAAATCTGGTAGAACCCTAGCAGATAGAGAGAGAGAGGCGACGGAACTCACCCTAGCAGTTCATGGCACCAGCTCAAGAACACCTCTCGCGAGGCTGTTCTTCCCTTGTACTATTCATCATCAGCCCCTGAGGCAATCCACCACACCACACACTGGAGTAGGGTATTACACCACAACGGTGGCCCGAACCAGTATAAACCTCGTGTCTCTTGTGTTGTTCATCATTTTCATCTTAGTTCGCACGAGAGGATCGGACGTAGATTGGTAGGGGAGAGATCTCCGCGCGCACCCCAGTGTTCGAACGTCAAGGGTCTGCCGGAACCCAAAATCCGACACAAAGTAATATGATAGTAGTGGTAACGGTAGCAAAAGGTAATAGTGGCAAAAGTAATGTTTTTGGTATTTTGTAGTGATGATAGCAATAGCAACGGAAAAGTAAATAAGCGAAGAACAATATGTGGAAAGCTCGTAGGCAATGGATCAGTGATGGAGAATTATGCCGGATGCGGTTCATCATGTAACAGTCATAACCTAGGGTGACACAGAACTAGCTCCAGTTCATTGATGTAATGTAGGCATGTATGCCGAATATAGTCATATGGGCTTATGGAAAAGAACTTGCATG
The DNA here is from genome assembly GCF_018294505.1 of Triticum aestivum. Taxonomy (NCBI): domain Eukaryota; kingdom Viridiplantae; phylum Streptophyta; class Magnoliopsida; order Poales; family Poaceae; genus Triticum; species Triticum aestivum. The sequence continues at coordinate 560,402,707 of NC_057797.1, read as the reverse complement.
ACATCTTTTGTCCTACCCTCCCGTGGCAGCGGGGTCCTTACGAAAACTAAGGGATATTAAGGCCTCCTTTTAATAGAGTACCGGAACAAAGCATTAACACATAGTGGATACATGAACTCCTCAAACTACGGTCATCACCGGTAAGTATCCCGATTATTTTCACTTCGGGGTTAATGGATCATAACACATAATAGGTGACTATAGACTTGCAAGATAGGATCAAGAACTCTCGTATATTGATGAAAACATAATAGGTTCAGATCTGAAATCATGGCACTCGGGCCCTAGTGACAAGCATTAAGCATCGCAAAGTCATAGCAACATCAATCTCAGAACATAGTGGATACTAGGGATCAAACCCTAACAAAACTAACTCGATTACATGATAGATCCCATCCAACCCATCACCGTCCAGCAAGCCTACGATGGAATTACTCACGCACGGCGGTGAGCATCATGAAATTGGTGATGGAGGATGGTTGATGATGATGACGGCGACGGATTCCCCTCTCCGGAGCCCCGAACGGACTCCAGATCAGCCCTCCCAAGAGGTTTAAGGGCTTGGCGGTGACTTCGTATCGTAAAACGCGATGAATCCTTCTCTCTGATTTTTTTCTCCCTGAAACCATATATATAGAGTTGGAATTGAGGTCGGAGGAGCTCTAGGGGGCCCACGAGGTAGGGGCGCGCCCTAGGGGGGCAGGCGCGCCCCCACCCTCGTGGACATATGGTGGGCCCCCTGGTCTTCATCTTTTGCAAGGATTTTTTATTACTTCCGAAAAGTTTTTCCATGAAGTTTCAGGTCATTCCGAGAACTTTTTTTCTGCACATAAATAACACCATGGTAATTCTACCGAAAACAGCGTCAGTCCGGGTTAGTTCCATTCTAATCATGCAAGTTAGAGTCCAAAACAAGGGCAAAAGTGTTTGGAAAAGTACATACGATGGAGACATATCATCCACCATACCTAACTATGGACTGAGTAAGATCATTCAAGTAAGTTGTCATCGGTGCATAAGGCAATAAAAGTTGCTTCTAAATATGTTTGATCTTTTAATGTAAGGGAAAATAGGCGTTGTACGAACTTGTGATTGCAAAGTAATAAAAGCAACAGACTATATAATTAATGTTTCTATCATAAGGGGCAATATAACTTAATGTTCTTTCACATTAAGAGATTGTGCATACAAAACCAAAAAGTGCATGACAACCTCTGCTTCCCTCTATGAAGGGCCTATCTTTTACTTTTATGAATTTACTTTTCATGGAAGAGTCAAAGCATTTTCCTTTATTCCTTTTTTATCTTTTGCAAGCATATCATGTGGTGGGGAAAGATCTAGGCACATATATCCAGTTCGATATGAGTGATCATGAGTTATTATTGTTGACATCACCCTTGAGGTGAATAAGTTGGGAGGCGAAACTATAAGCCCCTATCTTTCTATGTGTCTGGCTAAAACTTTTTGCTCCATATATATGTTATGAGTGTTAGCCATAGAAGACTAAATGATGGTCGAGATGGCCGAGTATGTGGACTTGCCAAAATGCTCTGATACGAGACCCTTCCTGAAAATACGATGAATTGTAATTACAAAGTTGACTGAGATAATAGTTTGTTGGTTTTCAAGAAAGTTTATGCTTTATACTTCGATATTGTGATGAATTGTTACTTGCTCATAAGAAGTTTTATGATAAAGTTTATTGTTGTTATAATAATAAGCATGATGCTACTATGTCTGTCTTTTGTTTTATCGACACCTCTCTCTCTAAGCATGTGGACATGATTTTCAATATCGGCTTTTGCTTGAGGACAAGTGAGGTCTAAGCTTGGGGGAGTTGATACGTCCATTTTGCATCATGTTTTCTACTGCTATTTATAGTGTTTTCATGCATTATAACACTTTGTGGAGTAATTCCAATGCCTTTTCTCTCATAATATCCAATGTTTATACAAAGAGGGAGAATACCGGCAGCTGGAATCCTAGACCTAAAAATCTATGTCAGAGATACCTATTCTGCACATCTCCAAATGAGCTGAATTTTACGGAGATTTATTTTGTAATATATAAAAATACTAGAGAAAAGAGATATTGGAGGAGGCCACCCAGGTGTCCACTAGGCACCAGGGCGCGTCGGGCCCTCCAAGCGCGCCCTGGTGGGTAGTGGGGGCCCTGGCCCACCTTCGGTGCCCATCTTCTCGTACATAAGGTCTTTTGACCTAGAAAAAATAAGGAGAGGACTTTAAGGATGGAGCGCCACCGTCTCGAGGCGGAACTTGGGCATGAGCACTTTTGCTCTCCGACGGAGCAATTGCGCCGGGGATACTTCCCTCCATGAGGGGGAAATCGAAGCTATAGTCATCACCAACAACCCTATCATCATGGGAGGGCCAATCTCCATCAACATATACAACAGCACCATCTCATCTCAGAACCCTAGTTCATCTCTTGTGTTCAATCTTTGTAGCAAAACCTCAGATTGGTACCTCTAGGTGACTAGTAGTGTTGATTACATCTTGTAGTTGATGCTAGCCGGTAATTTGGTGGAAGATTATGTGTTTAGATCTATCCTGATATTCAATTACCCTTTGATCTTGAAAATGCATATGTTTTTGCGAGTAGTTACTTTTGTTCTTGAGGACATGGGAGAAGTCTCTTCATAAGTAATCATGTGAATTTGATATTCGTTCGATATTTTGATGATATGCATGTTGTGATTCCCTTAGTGGTGTTATGTGTGATGGAAATATGCCCTAGAGGCAATAATAAAATGGTTATTATTATATTTCCTTAATCATGATAACGTTTTATTATTCATGCTAGAATGTATTGATCGGAAACCTTAATACATGTGTGAATACATAGACAAACATTGTGTCCCTAGTGAGCCTCTACTTGACAAGCTCGTTGATCAAAGATGGTTAAAGTTTCCTGACCATGGACATGAGTTGTCATTTTATAACGGGATCACATCATTAGGAGAATGATGTGATGGACAAGACCCACCCCTTAGCTTAGCATAATGATCATTCAATTTTATTGCTATTGCTTTGTTCATGTCAAATATATATTCCTTCGACTATGAGATTATGCAACTCCCGGATACCGAAGGAATGCCTTGTGTGCTATCAAACATCACAATGTAACTGGGTGATTATAAAGATGCTCTACAGGTATCTCCGAAGGTGTTTGTTGAGTTGGCATAGATCGAGATTAGGATTTGTCACTCCGAGTATCGGAGAGGTATCTCTGGGCCCTCTCGGTAATACACATCATAAGAAGCCTTGCAAGCAAAGTGACTAATGAGTTAGTTGCAGGATGATGTATTACAAAACGAGTAAAGAGACTTGCCGGTAATGAGATTGAACTAGGTATAAAGATACCGACGATCGAATCTTGGGCAAGTAACATACTGATTGACAAAGGGAATTGTGTATGTTGTCATTACGGTTCGAACGATAAAGATCTTTGTAGAATATGTAGGAGCCAATATGAGCATCCAGGTTCCGCTATTGGTTATTGACCGGAGAGGTGTCTCGGTCATGTCTACATAGGTCTCGAACCCGTAGGGTCCGCACACTTAACGTTCGTTGATGATATAGTATTATATGAGTTATGTGATTTGGTGACCGAATGTTGTTCGGAGTCCCAGATGAGATCACGGACATGAAAATGTGTCTCGAAATGGTATAGAGGTAAATATTGATATATAGGACGATGGTATTCGGACACCAGAAGTGTTCCGGAGTGTATCGGGTACTTATCGGGTCACCGAAAGGTGTTTCGGGTGCCCCCGACAAAAGTTATGGGCCTTATGGGCCAAAAGAGGGAACACACCAGCCACAAGGGGCTGGTGCGCCCCCCATAGCAGGCCGGCCTAAGTGGAGAAGGAAAGGGGAGGAGGAAAGGAAAGAGAAGGAATAGGATTCCCCCTTCCTTCCCCCTCTTCCCTCTTTCCTTCCCCCTTCCGTATAGAAGGAAAGGGGGGCGCAGGTCATGGCAGGGCCCCTAGGGGGCGGCGACCAAGCCCTAGGGTTCCCTGGCTGCCTTCCCTCCCCTCCCACCTATATATGTGAGGAGGGGGCGCCTCACAAGCACACGACAACAATTGTTAGCCATGTGTGGCGCCCCCTTCACAATTTACACCCTCGGTCATAGTTTTGCGGTGCTTAGGCGAAGTCCTGTGAGAATCACTTCACCATCACCGTCACCACGCCGTCGTGCTGACGAAACTCATCTACTACCTCGACACCTTGCTAGATCAAGAAGGCGAGGGACATCACCGAGTTGAACATGTGCAGAATTTGAAGGTGTCGTACGTTCGGTTCTTGATCGGTCGGAGCTAGAAGAAGTTCGACTACATCAACCGCGTTGTCAAACTCTTCCGATTTCGGTCTACGAGGGTATGTGGACACACTCTCCCCCTCTCTTTGCTATGCATCTCCTAGATAGATCTTGCGTGAGCATATGTTTTTTTGGAAATTGCATGCTATGTTTCCCAACAGTGGCATCCGAGCCAGGTCTATGCGTAGATGATATGCATGAGTAGAACACAAAGACTTGTGGGTGGTGATCGTCATACTACTTTCCACCATTGTCTTATTTTGATTCAGTGGTATTGTTGGATGAAGCGGCCCGGACCAACCTTACATGACCTCGTTCATGAGACTGGTTCCACCGACAGACATGCAATTAGTTTTGCATAAAGGTGGATGGCGGGTGTCTGTTTCTCCTACTTTAGTTGAATCGAATTTGACTGCGGCTGGTCCTTGTTGAAGGTTAAAATAGCAAACTTGATAAATCACCATGGTGGTTTTGATATGTAGGTAAGAACGGTTCTTGCTGGAAGCCCGTATCAGCCACCTAAAACTTACAACAACAAAGTAGAGGACGTTTAACTTGTTTTTGCATGGTATGTTGTGATATGATATGGTCAACACATGTTGTGATATACATTATTGTATGAGATATCATGTTTTGTAAGATATCTGACAATCGGCAGGAGCCTTAAGATTGTCTCTTTATTGTATGAAATGCAAACGAAGTGTAATTTCTTTACTTTATCACTATGCGTTAGCGATAGTTGTAGAAGCAATAGTTGGCGAGACGACCACGACGCTTTGATGGAGATCAAGGTGTCGAGCCGGTGACGATGGAGATCATGACCATGCTTTGGAGATGGAGATCAAAAGCACAAGATGATGATGGCCATATCATGTCACATATTTTGATTGCATGAGATTTTTATCTTTTATGCATCTTATTTTGCTTAGTATGGTGGTAGCATTATAAGATGACCCCTTCACTAAATTCCAAGGTAAAAGTGTTCTCCGTGAGTATGCACCGTTGCTACAGTTCTTTGTTTCCAGAGACTACGTGATGATTGGGTGTGATAGACTCAACGTTCACATACAACGGGAGCAAGCCAATTTTGCACATGCAGAATACTCGGGTTAAACTTGACGAACCTAGCATGTACAGACATGGCCTCGGAACACTGGAGACCGAAAGGTCGAACGCGAATCATATAGTAGATATGATCAACATAGAGATGTTCACCATTGATGACTGCTCCATCTCACGGGATGATCGGACATGGTTTAGTTGATTTGGATCACATATCATTTAGATGACTTGAGGGATGTCTATTTAAGTGGGAGTTCATTAGTAATTTGATTAATTGAACTTAATTTATCATGAACTTAGTCTTGATAGTTTTGCATATCTATGTTGTAGATCAATAGCTTGTGATATAGCTCCCTATTTTTGATATGTTCCTAGAGAAAAATAAGTTGAAAGATGATAGTAGCAATGATGCGGACTGGGTCCGTGATCTGAGGATTATCCTCATTGCTGCACAGAAGAATTATGTCCTTGATGCACCGCTAGGTGACAGACCTATTGCAGGAGCAGATGCAAACGTTATAAATGTCTGGCAAGCTCGGTATGATGACTACTTAATAGTTTAGTGCACCATGCTTTACGGCTTAGAACCGGGACTTCAAAAACGTTTTGAAAGCCATGTAGCATATGAGATGTTCCAAGAGCTGAAATTGAAATTTCAGACTCATGCCCATGTCGAGAGGTATGAGACCTCTGACAAGTACTTTGGCTACAAGATGGAGGAGAATAGCTCAGCTAGTGAGCATGTGCTTAGAATGTCTAGGTACTACAATCACCTGAATCAAGTGGGAGTTAGTCTTCCAGATTAGATAGTGATTAACAAACTTCTCTAGTCACTATCACCAAGCTACGAGAACTTCATGATGAACCATAATATGCAAGGGATGACAAAAACGATCCCCGAGCTCCTCGCAATGCTGAAATCAGCAAAGGTAGAAATCAAGAAAAAGCATCAAGTGTTGAAGGTTAACAAGACCACTAGGTTTCAAGAAAAAGGGCAAAGAAAGGGAACTTCAAGAAGAATGGAAAACAAGTTGTCACTCCCGGGAAGAAGCCCAAAGATGGGCCCAAGCTTGAAACTGAATGATTCTACTCCAAAGGGAATTATCACTGGAAGCGGAACTGCCCCAGATACTTGTCGGATAAGAAGGATGGCAAAGTGAACAAAGGTATATTTGATATACATGTTATTGATGTATACTCCCTCCGTCCGAAAATACTTGTCATCAAAATGGATAAAAAGGGATGTATCTAGAACTAAAATACGTCTAGATACATCCTCTTTTATTCATTTTGACGACAAGTATTTCCAGACGGAGGGAGTACTTTACTAGTGTTTATAGCAACCACTACAAAAAATACACTTCTGTGATGATACGTGTTTGTCACAGTAGGTCACATTTTCTGTCATGCATGTACATTGATGAAGGTTTTATGACAGAATCATGGTAGTCATACCCGTGCTGTCGTAAAAGTGTTCCATGACATTACCAAAATTATGATCACACAAGTGTCCACTTCCATGACAATAAATCGTGCGTCATAGAATTGATTTCGTCAAGGGTAACCGACGTGTGGCATCCACCATAACAGGTCGCCGTTAAGCTATCGGGTTCCTGTTTGGATCCGATAACCTGTTAACAGCCCGGACCAATGGGGATTTTCCACGTGTAAAATTCTCATTCGCCAGAGGGTCCACGTGTCGGCTCAGTGTTGGGACAGATGTCGTCCACTCATAGTACGAGAGGCGCCTATGATACGTCGGCACGTGGCAAGGCCCAACAGTAGCCCATTCCGGTGAAAAAGGTCGTGCCAGTAAAAATTAGTAAGTCGACCCATATAAGGCCTACTTGTGTCAGGTCCATTTAAGCCCACGTCCCATACGAGATGTGCCAATTCGGCCCATTAACGATTTGACACCATTACCGCCCATCGTTAGTTCGAGCTTGTTAAGAGCCCGCTATATAGTTGGGCTCAATACCAGCCTGATGTGGTTTCGGCCTGTTGACGACCCATTTAAGGGATGAGCCAATTTTCAGGATGTACGTCTTTCGGCCTTTTAGCGACCCATTTAAGTGTTGGGCCAATTTCTAGCCCGGTGTGTCTTTCAGCCGGCTGATGGCCCATAAATGAGTCAGGCCATTTGAAGTCGGGCATGAGTTTTGGCCTTTTAACGGCCCATGCTCTTCATGGTCCAGTACCAGCTCGGTTTCTCTTTCATCCTGCTAAAGGCCCATAACACAGTTGGGCCATATACAGTACGACCTGACCTTCGGCCTCTTAGCGGCCCATGCTCTTCATGGTCCAATACCAACCCAGTTTTTCTTTCATCATGCTAAAGCCCCACAACATAGTTGGGCCATATACAGTACGACTTACTTTCGGCCTCTTAGTAGCCCATGCTCTTCATGGTCCAGTACGAGCCCATTGTCTCTCTTGGCCTGCTAAAGGCCCATAGTATAGCTGGGCCATATGTAGCCCGACCTTAGTATCGACCTGTTAACGGCCCGTGAAATCAAATGGGCCCACATGTTGCCCGCTTTGATTTTGGCCTGTTAACGACCCGGGAGGTAACAGGGTCGCGCATTAACTTTCGACCTGGTAACGGCCCATTAACTTAATGGGCCCAATTAGATAATTTGAGCCCATTACGACAAGCAATTATGCACAGGACCAAAACTAATCAATCAAAGGCCTATGAGAATTTTGGCCCCTACAAGCCCATTCGGGAAGCCCATTAAGGGTAGTGGGCTGCTTCCTTCATATAGGTCCCATGACTGTTCGTGCAAACTAATAATTTCACTGGAATGCGAGGCGCGCTAAGCAAAGGTGCAGCATACAGGAAAAAACATTGGACATCCAACATATATTACATGAAATTACATCCACTGGGCAATCAAAGATTGATGCCAGTGCAAATAAATGAACAGAACCTAACGATCTACAACGTCATAATCTGCAACCTCAGCGCGGATGACGCCCATAAGCATGTGGGCAAGTTCTTCCTGCTTTGCTACACTGTCTCTGAAAACATTGATTAGTTGTTGTTGCACAAGAATGTGCACCTCTGATTCCTCCACCATTTCCATCATTGCTTCAGTCAGTAATTGGTTCACAAACATACATTTTTTCGTTGCATTCGAGACAGAGGAAAGTGAATAGATTCAGATAGCAATTTTGGCAGGCTTGTATTATTTATAGTGGAGAGTGTCTCGACCACTACATCATAACATAAATTAGGAGGGGAACCAAACAGATTAATCAAGAGTTATTGCCATATTACCTGGCCTAGATTTATTGGAAAGAAACAATAGGGTTGCCTTGCTATTTTCAGAGTTTGTCTTCTTATCTTCAGCAGCCTGCACCAAATTAACACACTAGCATTACTATCATTGGCCAGGTCATATAATAGGAAAACAACATTGACACAATGAACGTTTGGGCAACTAGACCACACCAGCCTACACCAAATTTACAGAATATGGCATATCTATCATCAGCCAGGTAAGGTAATATGAAAGCAACATTGACACAATGAATGAATGGGAAACCAGAGCAACACTACAATTCAGTAAAGTGCATGATATGAGATAGTACACTCATGCAGCTCAGTATGCAAAACTACCAGGCAGTTTTCCTTACAAAAATCAACATTGTCGCCTTTAATTTTACATTTTGCTACAACAAAATTTAGATCAGATAAAGGTTGGATTCACACCGATTAACAAAATACATGCTGATGTAAAAATATAGTGATATACAGTAGGTACTTACATCAGCATTGGAGCACAGAGAATTCCGCAAGATACTTTCCTCGAATACGATCCAGTGCAGAAAATCTTCTATCTTTTAAGCTTATTTTCTAAAAGAGAGATGGGTAAGAAACATGTAGAACATATGACCAAAATGCTATAAAATTTCGTTGTGCTTATTATCAGTATGACCAAAATGCTATAAATCTTCTATCTTTTAAATCTTCTATCTTTTTGAGGATACGCACACGCTTCTTAGAATGGCGTTGACATATTTTTGCTGGACTGTAGCGGACTAGTTCTTTGGCCACTGGAATCTGTTTATTATCAGTAGGAGTTAGGTTTCTCTGTGCTGGAGCAGTATCTATGAAAACTGGAGTTGGTTTACTATCTCATGGCGTTTGGATCTTTTGCAAAGACCTTGTTTGTAACCCTTCAGATTCTAACATAGTCGTCTTCCCGTTGCATGCCTTATATAGAAGAATGGTGCTTCAATTATAAAACATGTTACAGCAGAGAGATGGAATAGGTACTAAAGAATAGAAAGGCATGACATATTGACATGTATTCCCTCCATCCGGAAATAAATGGATGGGTCTAGGCATATTTCAGTTCTAGATACATCTATTTTTATCCATTTCTGTGACATGTACTCCGGATGGAAGGGGTATGATGTAAGAGCTAGAGATACGACATGACAAACAGTGTAAAAAAACACTAGTTGAATGTAAAAACTGTATGCTAGCGGAATACAAATAGAAAAACACTAAGGCAACATATGCGTGTATGATTGGGAAACTGAGATGGCATTGCAACAGACCACCAGAACAACACTTCAATGTAAAAAACATGGTATGGTATACAGATGAAGTACATACTGATGAATAACAATGCATAAGATATTCAGAAGCATGATGTACAAACTAAGAAGATGGCATTGTGATAGAGTAGAATGACAGTACTTGAATTTGAAAACATGTTATCACAGCCCTAGAATTGTTTGAAGATAGTTGCATCAGTGAGCATCATGCATCCTGTTATTTTCAAGAAACTTGAAATGAGGAAATTGGAAGCCTCAGAAATCATTTAAAAAGAAGGGCAAGAACCCTTTAAATGGCATTCATTGTTTCCAAAATGACTTCATAAATGTTTGATAATTTTGGCAAGGCTTTGAGACCAAACCAAAAATAGTGAACATTTTTGAAGGAAATATTTTGGGACTTTGAAATTAAATCAATAAGTATTTGAGTTTTGGACTATATTCATTTTTATAGAATATAATTCAAAAGGCCCAGGAATTATTTATGTGCCTCTAGAAAAGTCCATAATGGTAACATAAAAAATTTCAAAAGGTTTTGCCCTGTTTTGAATTTATTTCGAATTTTGAATCAGTGGCAAAATGAATAAATAAAAACAAAACAAAACAGAAATAAAACAGAACAGAAACGTACCTGGCGGCCTGGCACTGTAGTCGGCCCAACTTCTGAGCAGCCCACCCGAGCCCACCTTGCAAGTCATCTTCCTCGGCGCGCCAGAGGGACAGAGCGCGTGTGGCAGCGGCACGCCGACAAGCGCGTGCCACCTCCTGCTTGCTGCCGCTTCCCCGACGTCGCCCTGGAGATGCCACGCACCTCTTTGCTCTCTCTCACACACACGCGGTCTCTCTCCACCCCTCTGTCTCTCTCTCACGTGCACGGCCGAGCACAGCCGTCGCCACCGACGCCGTTCGCCACAGCCACAGCCACCGCCTCACCTCCTCGACAGGTCCACGAGCTTCGCCTCGACCTACTCCTCCTCCTCACCGTGCCAAGTGAGCTGGGACGCTCCGCAGCGTCGTCATCGCCACCGTCTTCAACCTTGGGAGCCGGTCACAGCCGACGTTGATTCGTCGTCGCCAAGCCATCCCCGAGCAAGCTGAGCCCCTCCTGTTGATCGCCGTAGCCGTCGCCCCCTTGATGACCAAAACGCGTCGCCGCCTGAGCTCAACGTCGGCGTGGCTCCGGTGACCTTTTGGTCCCGGGCGTGCATCTGATGTGTTCGCCGCACGCTGTAGAGCAACTCACGTGCTTTGGACTGGCCGTTTGCACACCACAACACCAACCCCGCAACCGCCCGAGCTTCGGCCGCCGCTGTTGTTGCCGCCGTCGTCACTACCGTTCACCTCAGGCCTCCCTGAGGCCACCTTCGGACGCGCCGTGATTCCAGCTTCCCGTAGAGCCCAGCCATGCATCCATCCATCACCGGAGTTGGCCGGAAGGGCGACTCCGCCGCGTCTGTGTACTCGCTGGCGATTAGCCGCCGGTGATACCACTGTTTGGGGTTAATCACCCCGCTAACTAAGCCTCTAAGCCACTGACAGCCGGGCCCCACCAAATTATTTAAACCGCTAACAAAATTATTTAGACTTAAGTTAATCCCGATGGACCCACGTGTCAGAGTTGACTGTGCTGACGTGGGTGTTGACCTAGCCCACATGTCCGTGACACTAATGGCACTGGGCCACTGACCGATGGGTCCCATGCGTCAGGTTTGACTCTGGTCGACCCCGTTGACTGCCGACGTCACAGTGATGCAGTGCTGATGCAGTTAATTAATTTCAGGATTTATACTTATATAGGAAATTCCAGAAAATGTTCAAAACTTCTAAAAATCATAGAAAATAATCTGTAACTCAGATTGAAAAGATTTATATATGAAAAATGATCAGAAAAATCCAAACAATATGTTTATGCCATGTTCATGCAAGTTTGAGCAAGTTAACATCACCAACTAGGACAATTAATGTTTATGGAATATATGGTATGTAGTTTTGGAGTTGGAATTTGCTATATGTTTGAATTCCACTTCAATTAATATGACTAACTGTTGCATTAGGTGAATTAAGTACCCTAACATGCCATGAACATACATCATGTTTGATGCATTGCATTGATGTGTTGTTTCTGTGTTTGCCGGTGTTTGTTCCCCCTCGGTAGACGATGTTTCCGACGACGTGTTCGATGACGCTGATGAAGAGATATACTATCTTCGGAAGTGCCAGGCAAGCAAAACCCCCTTGTTCATTCCGATACAATCCCACTCTCTCGCTCCTTCTCTCTTTTACTGCATTCGGACAACAACGATTCAACTATTACATGCTACGGTAGTTGAACCCCTTTCCTCTGCATGACCTGTCATTACAACCGTAAATAGGTGAAACCCACTAGCATGAGTAGGAGTTGTTTGAGCCCTGATGTGCCTACTCATTCATGCTTGTTTGTCATGCCTGCTATTGCTTAGAGATGTGTCAGGTCTGATTCATCGGGAATGAATTGGAAAGTTGTGAACATGTCCTACTGTGTGTGAGCTAAGTGTGTTGAACACGATTTGGTAAAGGTATCGATGAGAGGCCATGTAGGAGTACATGGTGGGTTGTTTCATTGGAACCGTCCTTAAGCACCGAGATCTGTATGTGTGATTTAAGAACCAGCTAATACCATGCATTGGGCCCAAAACCAATGGACCCTCTCGGCTTCTTAATCACCCTAGTTCTCTGTCCAAGAGTTGCAACTAGTTTCTGGTGTTTATAGGATATGTGTTGGCGGCCATGCGTAGCACTGACCCAAGGGGTGGGCTATGTTGCGGTAGATACACCGTGGCCGGGCATGTCGGGCGCCCGTTTGGTGTCTTGGAACCCTGTACACATCGTTCGGGGCCGTATGTGGAAACCTCGGCCGGACTCCCTGCGGATGGAACCTGGATAGGCGATACACCTGGACTAGAGACTTGAGTGTTTAGGTAGGCCGTGGCCGACACCCTCGTTGGGCTTCCGCTTGAAGGTTGCCGAGTACATGTCGTGTAAACAGCGGTAAGTGGTGAGAGCGTGTGTGAAGAAGTACACCCCTGCAGGGTTAACATCATCTATTCGAATAGCCGTGTCCGCGGTAAAGGACTACTTGGTTGCCCGTACAGTTCATAGATAACTTGAAGTGGATACTCTAAAACTCGCAAGATAAGTGTGAGTGCTATGGATGGCCTTCTCGTAGGGAGACGGGAGCGGATCCATAGTGGTGTATTGAATGGTGAATATGTGGACTCGTGTGCGCCACCACAAAAGAGTTGCTTGCAGTCGTAGTTCAGGTTAGCCACTGAGTCAAAGCTGGCTTGCTGCAGTTAAACTCCACCACCCCCTTGTTGATACCGATGCATATGTAGTTAGTTCTGATGTAAGTCTTGCTGGTTACATTTGTACTCACGTTTGCTTAATTTATGTTTTGCAGAGAGACGTCAGTCTCGCTAGTAGTTCCATGTGGACTTCGACGTTTAGCTTGCTACCTCAGCTACGATCTTGTGCCCTCAGCAGGATCTGGTAGATAGTCAGGCTTCTTATCCTTTTTCATTTGTAGATGTCTGTACTCACACATGTTAAGCTTCCGCATGTTCTTTGATTTGTATGCTATGATTGTTGGGTCATGAGACCCATGTTTGTAATGTCTCGCTCCTCGGAGCCTAATGAATAAATGCTTGAGTCTTAGAGTTATGTTGTGATACCATGTTGTATTTACACATATCGAGCATATTGTGTGTATGATTGAAATGCTTGGTATGTGTGGGATCCGACAATCTAGTTGTTTATCCTTGGCAGCCTCTCTTATGGGGAAATGTATTCTAGTGCTTCCATGAGCAATAGTAGTCCGCTACAGCCCGGTTCACCGGAGTCCTGCTAGCCCAGCACTACTGCTCATGACACTTGACTGGCCGGCATGTGTTTCACTTTGTTCCTGTGTCTGTCCATTCGGGGAAATGTCACGCGGTGACATCCGGAGTCCTGCCTAGCCTGCTACAGCCCGGGTTCCCGAAGTCCTGTTAGCCCAGTGCTACAGCTCGGATTCACATGCTGCTGACTGACATGCTCGATGTGATTCATATATGCCTGTCCCCATAGGTTGGTGCCGCTTTGGGTTCACGACTAGCCATGTCGGCCCGGGTTCTCTGTCATATGAATGCTAGCGACACTATCATATATGTGAGCCAAAAGGCGCAAACGGTCCCGGGCCATGGTAAGGCGACACCCGTGGGAATACCGTGCGTGAGGCCGCAAATTGATATGAGATGTTACCGGCTAGATCGATGTGACTTGGAATCGGGGTCCTGACAGCTGCCATCCATGGGAGTAAGCACCATGTGCTGACTTGTCGATGGCCCTGTAGTTGTTGTGGCTGTCCATGTCGGGCACACGCATTCAATGCAGCTACGGTGGGGACTATAGCTCCCTTCTGGTGTATGCTTCCCTTGTTGGAGCAGCTACGGTGAGTCAGAAGACGGTGTGGCTGAAGATGCAGAAAACGCATAATGTTAAGAACGACACATATCTCTGATCTGAAGAAATACCCTAAGAGATCAACAGTAAGGTACGAGAGTGGTCACACGTCTGTTGACTGAAGACTAAATTGGGGTCACATGATTTATTTTATTTTGGTATTGCCCAATCTACGCCAGATGCCTTGATGGCCGTCTTGTGCCTCCCGGCTGACACTATTTAGAATCTTCCCCGAAGAGCCAGCGACCACCGGCAGAGCAGCCAGACTCCGCCGTCTGTGGCCGCGAGAGCTCCGACCAAAACCCCGCTCCCTGTCCACCGCACTGGCATGGTTGTGTCGCCCCCGGCCAATCCACAAAGACTCGCCTCATCCAGATCCGGCGATGGCAGTACCTTCAACCCACACAACTCTAAGATAGCCATCTAAGTGATGCTTCCACATTGAACTTGCACCCCCACACCCTGATACTTCTCCAATGTATCTATAATTTCTGACGTATTCATGTTGTTATATTATCATTCTTGGATGTTTTACCATCATTTTATAACAACTTTGTATCATTTTTTGGGACTAACCTATTGACCCAGTGCCCAGTGCCAGTTGCTGTTTTTGCTTGTTTTTTGACATTGCAGGAAATCAATATCAAATGGAGTCCAGACACCGCAAAACTTCTTGTGGATTTTTGATGGACCAGAAGACATCCAATGGGCCAGAGCAGCACCTAGGGGGTGCCCCAAGGGGGCACAACCCACTAGGGCGCGCCTGGGGGCCCAGGCACGCCCAGGTGGGTTGTGCCTACCTCGGTAGCCTCCCGTACCCTGTCTTCGCCCTATAAATCGTCAAATATTATGAAAAAACCTTGGGGTAACCCTAGATCAGAAGTTCCACCGCCACAAGGCTTTGTAGCCATGAGAAACCAGTCTAGACCCCGTCTCAGCACCCTGCCGGAGGGGAATCATCAACGGTGGCCATCTTCATCATCCCGAGGGGGGCACAACCCATCAGGGCACGCCTGGGGGCCCAGGCGCGCCCAGGTGGGTTGTGCTCACCTCGGTGGCCTCCCGTATCCCCTCTTCGCCCTATAAATCGTCAAACATTCCAAAAACCCTTGGGGTAACCCAAAGTCAGAAGTTTCGCCACCGCAAGGCTATGTAGCCACGAGAAACCAATCTAGACCTCGTTCCAGCACCCTACCGGAGGGGGGAATCATCACCGTTGGCCATCTTCATCATCCCGACGGCCACCACGATGAGGAGGGAGTAGTCCACCCTCGGGGCTGAGGGTTCGTACCAGTAGCTATGTATTTAATCTCTCTCTCTCTCTCTCTTGTGTTCTTGAGATGTCACGATCTTGATGTATCGCATGCTTTGTTCATATAGTCGGATCATATGGTGTTTTCCCCTTTCTATCTTGTTGTGAATTGAGTTTTCCCTTTGAGATTTCGCTTTATCGGATTGAATACTTTTATGGATTTGAGAGCACTTGATATATGTCTTGCATATGAATACTCGTGGTGACAATGGGGTATCATATGGATTCACTTGATGTATGATTTGGCACTCAACTCGCGGATTACCAAGGTGACATTAGGGTAATCTATGCATAGGGGTTGATGCACGTTCTTGTCTTTGTTTCTTTGGTAGAAATCTTGGGGCACTCTTTGAAGTTCTTTGTGTTGGATTGAGTATTACAAATCCGAATTGCTTTGGTGTTATTTTAGTATGAACTCTTGGATAGATCGATCGGAAAGAATAGCTTTGAGGTGGTTTCATACCCTACAAACAATTTATTCTTATGTTCTCCGCTAGATAGGAACTTTGGAGTGATTCTTTATCACACGTTGAGGGATGGTTATATGATCCAACTAGATCATGATGGCGCGCGTTCCCGCGCCCGTCCATTTTGGCAACAAATTTTGTGGAATTTTTTTAGATATATGAAGATATTGAATAGATTAGTTGAATTTGAGTCTATTTAAATAATAGTTTATCAATATAGATGACATTACAGTTAAAAATTGATTGATTTGAAATAAACACCAAATACCAGGTAATAGAACAGATTGAAACTGCAGGGATTTTTTTTTGCAAAGAGCGCATAAATTATTCCATGTATCAAAGTGGCAATTCCAAGTGCCATGGAACTATAATAAGTAAACTGTGATTAAATATTGCAGACTCATTTGCTCCCTTGTTGTATTCTTCTATCAGGTAGATTATTCTTGAGATCTTATTGTATACTTGAAATTTTTAATCAAAAGGTTGTACATGAGGACAAACTCGGCATACTCAATGAATACAAAATAAGTTACAATAGTTCGTAACTTAAATGGATGGATGTTCATAGACTACTTGGCAACTAAGTCATTGGTCACTGTTACTTGGACCTCATTTTTATCAAAGCTATCACCGCAGTATGCAGTATAGATTCACCAGGTCGATGAATACTGAGATTCAATAAGGTGGCATTAAAAGAGTGTCGACAAATAGTAAAAATACAAAATACATCAAATTGAAATGACCAAAGATGTAGTGATAACTCTGAAGGTGAACAAATTTGAATTGGTGACATATCCAATAGCAACAGATAATTAACGCTAATAAGCTTTAGTAGCTACCATTAAGGTACATGCTATACATCCATTTAGTAACATCACCAAGCAACATTAGTTGCAAGAAAAATATACATGCATAAAATTTAAGGGAAAAAGGGTTAACATATATACTGTAGGACTGATATAACATAACATGTATAAATTCTACGAAGTTCTACCTGAAACCATAAATTACTCACAATTATGATAAAACAAGTAGCGGTGGATAGAGAATGCTCTTCTGTGAAAAGTTGTCGGAACTAAATGGTTATGGAGAAGCTCCTCAAATATATCCCCTTTCAAACATTATTATTGGATACTTCCAATGGAGCATTTGGATATCCAACATTAGCAGCTCTGTTAAATAAATCTTGTGACCAGGAGACCCAAGTACCTCATATAGCTGCAACACACAAAAAATTAAATAGAAAAAATAATATTGGAACCATTCGCAAATGGCAGTTGTACATATTAGTTCTTCAGCAGACCCCTGTTTACCACTAATGAAAAAGATAATGTGTAATTACTACAAAATTTACACAAGGTGAGTCCTAATAAGCACGTAGTACTACAAAGTACAAAAACATCACAAATGCCAATGATGCAGTGCCAGATTTACATGGCAGCCTTTTTGAAAAACCCCTCATTTGTTTCACTCTGACCAAGATATCCTGCTTTATCGTGGTAGATAGATAACACCTATTCGTCAAAAAACAATAATGAAATTAGATAACTCATGGTCATTACTGAGGATCTATACTTCTATAGCTATGGTTTCTAACAGATGTAGCAGTTTGACGACAATCCACTTACATCCGGCCATCATCATCCCAAAGTCGGGGATCTAGAGAGGGCATTGTAAATTAACTCACCACTGACAGCTTCCCATTTCTACTTCTATTGTATGCAGGCGTCGAAATCTCATCGTTGCCCCCATGGGCTAGAGTTTTGTGTCTCGGCCGATTGGACCTAACGGCGGCAAGGACGTATAGACCATGAGCGGCCTGACTCCCTGCCCTCACTATCACCTAGAGTGAGCTAGGACAACAGATCTGATGAGGTTATCTAAGGGTCTGGGGAACGCATGCCAGATGGGAGGAGGAAAAAATAGGCGATTATACACAATAGTATGGAAGATTCAGGGAGATAAAAGATGTAAACAGGGACCCAAGCAGCGGCATGGATCATACATTAGAGAGGGATCGCACATGTAGAACAGCCGCTCTAGTGACGAAGCCGCTGCTGGTGACGTGCAAGTGCCGCCCCTGCCGGAAAGGGGTGAGAGGCTGCTGCTAGGACGAAGCCACCAAGTAGTGCATGGACCACCAGAAAGAGAACAAGGATCCACAACACACCTACTGGATGCACGCATGCACATCAAGGATTCTTCTGGTGGACAAGAACGAATCGAAGGTCGACCGCCGCGCGCACCTGGAAGGAAGAGGGGAAATAGGCCTGAAGGGTGAGGAGAAGAGGCTCAAGTGGCCATCGCCGTCATTGCCATCACGTACAGGAGGAGCTAGGCTAGGGTTCCACACCGATTTTGTGACCTCACCGCCGTCGCCGTCTGTGTGGCAGAAGAGGCGAATCGCACGGGAAAAGAACAACCACCGGAGGCAGTTCTACTCCTTCGTTTTCCTTTGGACGACACAATGGGTAGTTTGGCCTATATAGACTAGGCATAGGAAAGGATTGCCACATTACCAACAATGAAGGCCATGATTGAGAGCTGGAAGAGCGAAGGAAGCAGTTTCCAGCAGACGAGGTGGCTGCCATTATCGCCCTCGCCCCCACCTTTCTTCACCCGCATCGTGCGCCTCCACCGTTCCAATCAAGCGCTGGAGCGCATCGGCTGGACCCGAATCCCGTTCCTCCGGTCAATCCTGGCACGCGCATCGACCTATCTCGATTCCCCACCTCCGGTGGATCCAATCAAGCGACGTGCGCCTCGCAACAGGACTGGATGGAACCGCCGGCTTCTCTGTCACCTTGCATCAGGACTAGATGGTCACTGTCGTGCATCGGGACTGGATGGAGAGGCTGCTCCTCTGTGTGCCTCCATCGGGACTGGACAGGACGACCGCCGCACCTCAGACTTGGTCACTCCTCTGCATTTCCCTCATTGATGGGTCCCCCAGCACTAGATCGCCTACTTTAGCGAAGCGCGAAAATGGCTAGCTAATGACCCAATTAACCAGAGGACTCCATTTCGGCCACTAGAGTAGTAGCCCATAGGACAGCTGGGCCAGATTGGACACAAGTGCAGGACAGATAGCTGTACAGAGGAGATCCAATGGCCAGAAACATCTAGATCACAAAAACGGATGGCCAAAAACCCAAATCATTGTGATGGCTCGCTTTAGGTGCGGTTATACTGTCCTTAATTATATTAACATTGTTGAGAGATTGCACTAGTGAAAGTACGGACCCTAGGCCTCATTTTCAAGCATTGCAATACCGTTTTTCTCCGTTTTATCAATTGCTACCTTGTTGGTTTTATTTATTCAGATTATAAAAATATATTTCTACCATCAATATTACACTTTTATCACCATCTCTTCGCTGAACTAGTGCACATATACAACTTGCCATTGTATTGGGTGTGTTGGGGACACAAGAGATTTCTTATACTTGGTTGCAAAATTGTTTGAGAGAGACCATCTTCATCCTACACCTCCCATGGATTGATAAGTCTTAGGTCATCCACTTGAGGAAAATTGCTATTGTCCTACAAAACTCCGCGCTTGGAGGCCCAGCACGAGTCTACAAGAATAAAGTTGTGTAGTAGACATCAAGCTCTTTTCTGGCGCTGTTGTCGAGGAGGTGACTTCTTGAAGGTATATCTTTAGATCTTGCAATTGAATCTTCTAGTTTCTTGTTTTATCACTAGTTTGGTTTATAAAGACAAAACTACAAAAAAATGGAATTGAGGTTGCATCATATTATTCATCTTTACAATGTATTTCGTGAAAATGATGGAAAGGAAAATTGTGCTCAATTGGTAGAAGAAGAATTCAATAGAATGCTTGGTATAAATGATGAGCATGATTGCAATGTTGTTAGTATGAATTCTTTGAATATCCATGATGCTGGTGATATGCAAAGCCATAAGCTTGGGGATGCTATGTTTGATGAAGATGATGCTTTTAGGCCCCCAAGATTTTATGTGCAAATTTGTTATAATGATTGCATGCCTCCTATTTATGATGATTATAAGGATGAAAGTGGATTTGGAGAGGTCATGACTTTATTTACTGAGGAATCCACCATTTTGGATGAGGCTTCAATTGACTATGATAACAAAGTTGCTACCTATGGTGATTATGGTGATGACATGTATGCTATTAAGAATAATGATAACCATGTAACTTGTCATCATGATTTTAATTTTCAATCACATGATAGTTATTTTGTTGAATTTTCTCCCACCATTATTCATGAGAATAATTTTGCTTGCATGGAGAGTAATAAATTTTATAGGCTTATGTATACTAAAAAGAATGCTTTATGTGAAAGTTATATTGTTGAATTCATTCATGATGCTACTGAAAATTATTGTGAGAGAGGAACATATGCTTGTAGGTATTGCAATAATATCAAGTTTCCTCTCTATGTGTTGAAAATCTTGAAGTTGCACTTGTTTTGCCTTCCTATGCTAGTTGATTCTTGCTCCCAAAAGTTATTTGCTCACAAAATCCCTACGCATAGGAAGTGTTTAGGCTTAAATGTGCTTGCCATGTGTTTCATGATGCTCTTGTTATATTTCAATTCTTATCTTTTATGCGAGCATCATTGAAATCATCATGCCTAGCTAAAAGGCATTAAAGAAAAGCGCTTGTTGGGAGACAACCCAACATTTACCCCTACTATTTTTGTGTGTTAACATGATTAGGCTACTGTAGTAATTATGTTTTGTTGCTTTTGTTTCAATAAAGTTCCAAGTAAGACCTTTGGGATGGTTTATGGTGATAGTTGATTTGATCTTGCTGAAAAGCAGAAACTTTTGCCCCAGGAAAATAACTCTAATTTTTAACAAATGCATGATAAAATACTGATTCTTTTTGCATAAGATCAATAGACAAATTTCCTAGGCTGTCCTAATTTTTCAGAATTTTTGGAGCAGCAGAAGTATGGTTGGGGTACAGATTACTACAGACTGTTCTGTTTTTGATAGATTCTGTTTTCAATGCATAGTTTGCTTGTTTTCTAGTTTATACGGCTTATACTGCTCAATATAAATTGTGGAAATGATATGCTACAGTAGGCATTGTGTGGAAAAAATTATGAATCTTGTCTTCGACAGTACCAAAGTGAAATGGTTTGCTCTTTATCATAGTAATCTATCTCACGAAGTTCCGTTAAGTTTTGTGTCATTGAAGTTTTCAAGTTTTGGGTGAGACATCGATATGAGGAGAATAAGGAGTGACAAGAACTTAAGCTTGGGGATTCCCAAGGCATCCCAAGTCAATATTCAAGGAAGATCCAAGCAACTAAACTTGGGGATGCCTTCCCCCGGAAGACATCCCCTCTTTCGTCTCCAACATTATCTAGAACCTCACTTGGAGCTATATTTTTATTCGTCACATGATATGTGTTTTCCATGGAGCATCATTTTATTTTGTTAGGATTTTATTAATGTTATTTAGAATAATGTTTTGCATCTTTCTTTTCAATAAAAATGCCAAGGATAGCCTTTACCATGCTTATTTTGCAAGTCTATATGTTGCTGTTTCAAAACAGAAAGTTTACCACTGTTGCAAAAATTCCCTAGAAAATTTAGAATGTGATAAAATGCTGAAACTTTTTGCATATTAAGCTCTGATAATTTTTCTACAGTGTGTTAAATTTTCATAATTTTTGGATTTAAATAAGTATTGATACCCTTGCATTCTTTACAGACTGTACTGTTTTGGCAGATTGTTGTTATGTTTGCATTGTTTGCATATGTTTGCTTGATTAATGACTCTATTTTAGGATAGGAGTATTAAATATGCAGAGTCATTTTGTATGCAATGTTGAATAATAATTTTAGTGATTTGCTACAGTAGATAATGATAATGTTTTTGCATTGGTTTATACTAACTTATCTCACGAGTTCTTGTTGAGTTTTGTGTGGATGAAGTTTTTATGATTTAGGGAAACCGTGATATAAAAGGAATTAAGGAGACACAAAATCTCAAGCTTGGGGATTCCCATTGCACCCCAAGATAATATTCCAAGAATTCTCCAACATCTAAGCTTGGGGATGCCCCGGAAGGAATCCCACCTTTCTTCTTCAACAATTATCGGTTAGTATCGATTGAGCCTAAGTTTTTGCTTCTTCACATGATGTGTGCTATTCTTGGAATGTAATTTTGTTTTGTTTTTTATTTTAATAAAATACTTAGATCTTAAAGTTTTTAAATAACAGAGAGTCCTCAAATAGCTACCCATTAACAAAACTACTCGCTTGATCTTCACTTATATCTTTTTGGAGTAGCTTGTCATTTACTCTTGTGCTTCACTTATATCCTATGAGTAAATTGTTGAATGAATTGAATATCATAAATTTGAAATTATATCATTCCTAGTGGTAGCTTCACATTGGGTTTAGAAAGTGAAATATTTTGAAGCTTGACAATAACAATATTGGTCATACAAGCAATTCATGAATAATTAGTATAAGGAAGAGAACTTTCACATGCAAATACACTATGTTGGAAATCTTTTGTGATTGTGAGCCCCATCAAAATATTATATGCCAAAATTTTTGACGTTGGACAAGGGAGACAACATAATGGTTTATGTTTGTTCATATTCACATATAAGTTATATTGTCATAGATCCTTCAACATGTGGTGCTTGCCCCCCATCTTTGCTAGCCAAAAATTCTGCACCAAGTAGAGATACTACTTGTGCATCCAAAAACACTTAAACCCAAATCTTATTTTCAAGAGTCCACCATACCTACCTAAGGATTGAGAAAGATCCTTCAAGTAAGTTCTCATCGGTGCAATAAGGCAATAAAAATGCTTCTAAAAGTGTTAGATCATTTAGTGTAAGAGAAAATTGAGCATTGTACGAACTTGTGATGGCAAAGACTAAAAGCGACAGACTGCATAATAAAGGTTGCTATCATAAGGGGCAATATTGTTGGGGAACGTTGCAGAAAACAAAATCTTTTCTACGGTTTCACCAATATCCATCTATGAGTTCATCTAGCAACGAGTGATCGGATTGCATCTACATACCTTTGTAGATCACGCGCGGAAGCGTTCAAAGAACGGGGATGAGGAAGTCGTACTCGACGTGATCCAAATCACCGAAGATCCTAGCGCTGAACGGATGGCACCTCCGCGTTCAACACACGTACGGTCAGCATGATGTCTCCCCCTTCTTGATCCATCAAGGGGGAAGGAGAGGTTGATGAAGATCCAGCAGCACGACGGCGTGGTGGTGGATGCAGGGGGTCACCGCAGCAGGGCTTCGCCGTTACACTGTGAGAGGGAGAGGTGTAGCAGGGGAGAGGGAGGCGCCAAGACTCAAGGGTGTGGCTTCCCCGTCCCTCCCCCCCTTTATATAGGCCCCCTAGGGGGTGCGCCGGCCCTAGGAGATGGGATCTCCTAGGGGGGGCGGCGGCCAAGGGGTGGAGTGCCCCCCAAGCCAGGTGGGGCGCCCCCCACCCTAGGGTTCCCAACCCTAGGCGCATGGGGTGGGCCAAGGGGGGCGCACCAGCCCACTATGGGCTGGTTCCCCTCCCCACTTTGGCCCATGGGGCCCTCCGGGATGGGTGGCCCCACCCGGTGGACCCCCGGGACCCTTCCGGTGGTCCCGGTACAATACCGGTGACCCCCGAAACTCTCCCGATGGCCGAAACTTCACTTCCTATATATAATTCTTCACCTCCGGATCATTCCGAAACTCCTCGTGATGTCCAGGATCTCATCCGGGACTCCGAACAACTTTCGGGTTACTGCATATTCATATCTCTACAACCCTAGCATCACCGAACCTTAAGTGTGTAGACCCTACGGGTTCGGGAGACATGTAAACATGACCGAGACGGCTCTCCGGTCAATAACCAACAGCGGGATCTGGATACCCATGTTGGCTCCCACATGCTTCTCGATGATCTCATCGGATGAACCACGATGTCGAGGATTCAAGCAACCCCGTATACAATTCCCTTTGTCAATCGGTACATTACTTGCCCGAAATTCGATCGTCGGTATCCCAATACCTCGTTCAATCTCGTTACCAGCAAGTCACTTTACTCGTACCGTAATGCATGATCCCGTGACCAGACACTTGGTCACTTTGAGCTCATTATGATGATGCATTACCGAGTGGGCCCAGAGATACCTCTCCGTCATACGGAGTGACAAATCCCAGTCTTGATCCGTGTCAACCCAACAGACACTTTCGGAGATACCCGTAGTATACCTTTATAGTCACCCAGTTACGTTGTGACGTTTGGTACACCCAGAGCACTCCTACGGTATCCGGGAGTTACACGATCTCATGGTCTAAGGAAAAGATACTTGACATTGGAAAAACTCTAGCAAACGAACTATACGATCTTGTGCTATGTTTAGGATTGGGTCTTGTCCATCACATCATTCTCCTAATGATGTGATCCCGTTATCAATGACATCCCCATGTCCATAGCCAGGAAACCATGACTATCTGTTGATCAACGAGCTAGTCAACTAGAGGCTCACTAGGGACACATTGTGGTCTATGTATTCACACATGTATTACGATTTCCGGATAATACAATTATAGCATGAATAAAAGACAATTATCATGAACAAGGAAATATAATAATCATTTTATTATTGCCTCTAGGGCATATTTCCAACAGTCTCCCACTTGCACTAGAGTCAATCATCTAGTTACATTGTGATGAATCGAACACCCATGGAATTCTGGTGTTGATCATGTTTTGCTCTAGGGAGAGGTTTAGTCAACGGATCTGCTACATTCAGGTCCGTATGTACTTTACAAATCTCTATGTCTCCATTTTGAACACTTTCACGAATGGAGTTGAAGCGACGCTTGATATGCCTGGTCTTCCTGTGAAACCTGGGCTCCTTGGCAAGGGCAATAGCTCCAGTGTTGTCACAGAAGAGAGTCATCGGGCCCGACGCATTGGGTATGACTCCTAGGTCGGTAATGAACTCCTTCACCCAGACTGCTTCGTGTGCTGCCTCCGAGGCTGCCATGTACTCCGCTTCACATGTAGATCCCGCCACAACGCTTTGCTTGCAACTGCACCAGCTTACTGCCCCACCATTCAAAATATACACGTATCCGGTTTGTGACTTAGAGTCATCCAGATCTGTGTCGAAGCTAGCGTCGACGTAACCCTTTACGACGAGCTCTTCGTCACCTCCATAAACGAGAAACATTTCCTTAGTCCTTTTCAGGTACTTCAGGATATTCTTGACCGCTGTCCAGTGTTCCTTGCCGGGATTACTTTGGTACCTACCTACCAAACTTACGGCAAGGTTTACATCAGGTCTGGTACACAGCATGGCATACATAATAGACCCTATGGCTGAGGCATAGGGGATGACACTCATCTCTTCTATATCTTCTGCCGTGGTCGGACATTGAGCTGAGCTCAATTTCACACCTTGCAACACAGGCAAGAACCCCTTCTTAGACTGATCCATATTGAACTTCTTCAATATCTTATCAAGGTATGTGCTTTGTGAAAGACCTATGAGGCGTCTTGATCTATCTCTATAGATCTTGATGCCTAATATATAAGCAGCTTCTCCAAGGTCCTTCATTGAAAAACTCTTATTCAAGTAGGCCTTAATGCTGTCCAAAAGCTCTATATCATTTCCCATCAAAAGTATGTCATCTACATATAATATGAGAAATGCTACAGAGCTCCCACTCACTTTCTTGTAAACGTAGGCTTCTCCATAAGTCTGCATAAACCCAAACGCTTTGATCATCTCATCAAAGCGAATGTTCCAACTCCGAGATGCTTGCACCAGCCCATAAATGGACGCTGGAGCTTGCATACCTTGTTAGCATTCTTAGGATCGACAAAACCTTCCGGCTGCATCATATACAGTTCTTCCTTAAGATAACCGTTAAGGAATGCCGTTTTGACGTCCATTTGCCATATCTCATAATCATAGTATGCGGCAATTGCTAACATGATTCGAACGGACTTCAGCTTTGCTACGGGAGAGAATGTCTCATCGTAGTCAACCCCTTGAACTTGTCGATAACCCTTAGCGACAAGCCTAGCTTTATAGATGGTCACATTACCATCCGCGTCTGTCTTCTTCTTAAAGATCCATTTATTTTCTATGGCTCGCCGATCATCGGGCAAGTCAGTCAAAGTCCATACTTCGTTTTCATACATGGATCCTATCTCGGATTTCATGGCTTCCAGCCATTTGTCGGAATCCGGGCCCGCCATCGCTTCTTCATAGTTCGAAGGTTCACCGTTGTCTAACAACATGATTTCCAAGACAGGGTTGCCGTACCACTCTGGTGCGGAACGTGTCCTTGTGGACCTTCGAAGTTCAGTAGGAGCTTGATCAGAAGTATCTTGATCATCATCATTAACTTCCTCTCTAATTGGTGCAGGCACCACAGGAACATTTTCCTGAGTTGCGCCACTTTCCGGTTCAAGAGGTAATACTTCATCAAGTTCTACTTTCCTCCCACTTACTTCTTTCGAGAGAAACTCCTTCTCTAGAAAGGATCCATTCTTGGCAACAAAGATCTTGCCTTCGGATCTGAGGTAGAAGGTATACCCAATAGTTTCTTTAGGGTATCCTATGAAGACGCATTTTTCCGACTTGGGTTCGAGCTTTTCAGGTTGAAGTTTCTTGACATAAGCATCGCATCCCCAAACTTTTAGAAACGACAGCTTAGGCTTCTTCCCAAACCATAATTCATACGGTGTCGTCTCAACGGATTTCGACGGAGCCCTATTTAAAGTGAATGCAGCAGTCTCTAAAGCATAGCCCCAAAATGACAGCGGTAAATCGGTAAGAGACATCATAGATCGCACCATATCCAATAGAGTGCGATTATGACGTTCGGACACACCATTACGCTGAGGTGTTCCAGGCGGCGTGAGTTGTGAAACTATTCCACATTTTCTTAAGTGTGTGCCAAATTCGTGACTCAAGTATTCTCCTCCACGATCTGATCGCAAAAACTTGATTTTTCTGTCACGTTGATTCTCAACCTCACTCTGAAATTCCTTGAACTTTTCAAAGGTTTCAGACTTGTGTTTCATTAAGTAGACATACCCATATCTACTCAAGTCATCAGTGAGGGTGAGAACATAACGATAGCCACCACGAGCCTCAACACTCATTGGACCGCACACATCAGTATGTATGATTTCCAATAGGTTGGTTGCTCGCTCCATTGTTCCTGAGAACGGAGTCTTGGTCATCTTACCCATGAGGCATGGTTCGCACGTGTCAAATGATTCGTAATCAAGAGACTCTAAAAGTCCATCTGCATGGAGCTTCTTCATGCGTTTGACACCTATGTGACCAAGGCGGCAGTGCCACAAGTATGTGGGACTATCATTATCAACCTTACATCTTTTGGTATTCACACTATGAATATGTGTAGCATTACGCTCGAGATTCATTAAGAATAAACCATTCACCATAGGAGCATGACCATAAAACATATCTCTCATATAAATAGAACAACCATTATTCTCGGATTTAAATGAGTAGCCATCTCGAATTAAACGAGATCCTGATACAATGTTCATGCTCAAAGCTGGTACTAAATAACAATTATTGAGGTTTAAAACTAATCCCGTGGGTAAATGTAGAGGTAGCGTGCCGACGGCGATCACATCGACCTTGGAACCATTCCCGACGCGCATCGTCACCTCGTCCTTCGCCAGTCTCCGTTTATTCCGCAGCTCCTGCTTTGAGTTACAAATGTGAGCAACTGCACCGGTATCAAATACCCAGGAGCTACTACGAGTACTGGTAAGGTACACATCAATTACATGTATATCACATATACCTTTCGTTTTGCCGGCCTTCTTGTCCGCTAAGTATTTGGGGCAGTTCCGCTTCCAGTGACCACTTCCCTTGCAATAAAAACACTCAGTCTCGGGCTTGGGTCCATTCTTTGGCTTCTTCCCGGCAGCTTGCTTACCGGGCGTGGCAACTCCCTTGCCGTCCTTCTTGAAGTTCTTCTTACCCTTGCCTTTCTTGAACTTAGTGGTTTTATTCACCATCAACACTTGATGTTCCTTTTTGACTTCTACCTCTGCTGATTTCAGCATTGCAAATACTTCAGGAATGGTCTTTTCCATCCCCAGCATATTGAAGTTCATCACAAAGCTCTTGTAGCTCGGTGGAAGCGACTGAAGAATTCTGTCAATGACCGCGTCATCCGGGAGATTAACTCCCAGCTGAGTTAAGCGGTTATGTAATCCAGACATAGTGAGTATGTGCTCACTGACAGAACTATTTTCCTCCATCTTACAGCTGAAGAACTTGTCGGAGACTTCATATCTCTCGACCCGGGCATGAGCTTGGAAAACCATTTTCAGCTCTTCGAACATCTCATACGCTCCGTGTCGCTCAAAACGCTTTTGGAGCCCCGGTTCTAAGTTGTAAAGCATGCCGCACTGAACGAGGGAGTAATCATCAGCACGTGTCTGCCAAGCGTTCATAACGTCTTGGTTCTGTGGGACGGGTGCGTCACCTAGCGGTGCTTGTAGGACATAATCTTTCTTGGCAGCTATGAGGATGATCCTCAGGTTCCGGACCCAGTCCGTATAGTTGCTGCCATCGTCTTTCATCTTGGTTTTCTCTAGGAACGCGTTGAAGTTGAGGAGAACGTTGGCCATTTGATTTACAAGACATATTGTAAAGATTTTAGACTAAGTTCATGATAATTAAGTTCATCTAATCAAATTATATAATGAACTCCCACTTAGATAGACATCCCTCCAGTCATCTAAGTATAACATGATCCGAGTTAACTAGGACGTGTCCGATCATCACGTGAGACGGACTAGTCAACATCGGTGAACATCTTCATGTTGATCGTATCTTCTATACGACTCATGCTCGACCTTTCGGTCTTCTGTGTTCCGAGGCCATGTCTGTACATGCTAGGCTCGTCAAGTCAACCTAAGTGTTTGCATGTGTAAATCTGTCTTACACCCGTTGTATGTGAACGTTGGAATCTATCACACCCGATCATCACGTGGTGCTTCAAAACAACGAACTGTCGCAACGGTGCACAGTTAGGGGGAACACTTTCTTGAAATTATTATGAGGGATCATCTTATTTACTACCGCGTTCTAAGTAAACAAGATGCAAAAACATGATAAACATCACATGCAATCAAATAATAATAGTGACATGATATGGCCAATATCACATAGCTCCTTTGATCTCCATCTTGGGGCTCCATGATCATCTTGTCACCGGCATGACACCATGATCTCCATCATCATGATCTCCATCATCGTGTCTCCATGAAGTTGCTCGCCAACTATTACTTCTACTACTATGGCTAACACGTTTAGCAATAAAGTAATGTAATTTACATGGCGTTTCTCAATGACACGCAGGTCATACAAAAAATAAAGACAACTCCTATGGCTCCTGCTGGTTGTCATATTCATCGACATGCAAGTCGTGATTCCTATTACAAGAACATGATCTCATACATCACATATATATCATTCATCATTCATCACAACTTTGGCCATATCACATCACAAAGCACTTGCTGCAAAAACAAGTTAGACGTCCTCTAATTGTTGTTGCAAGTTTTACGTGGCTGCAATAGGGTTCTAGCAAGAACGTTTTCTTACCTACGTAATAGCCACAACGTGATTTGTCAACTTCTATTTACCCTTCATAAGGACCCTTTTCATCGAATCCGCTCCAACTAAAGTGGGAGAGACAGACACCCGCTAGCCACCTTATGCAACTAGTGCATGTCAGTCGGTGGAACCAGTCTCACGTAAGCGTACGTGTAAGGTCGGTCCGGGCCGCTTCATCCCACAATACCGCTGAAGCAAAATAAGACTAGTAGCGGCAAGAAAGTTGACAACATCTACGCCCACAACAAATTGTGTTCTACTCGTGCAAGGAGAACTACGCATAGACCTAGCTCATGATGCCACTGTTGGGGAACGTTGCAGAAAACAAAAAATTTCCTACGGTTTCACCAAGATCCATCTATGAGTTCATCTAGCAACGAGTGATCGGATTGCATCTACATACCTTTGTAGATCACGCGCGGAAGCGTTCAAAGAACAGGGATGAGGAAGTCGTACTCGACGTAATCCAAATCACCGGAGATCCTAGCGCCGAACGGACGGCACCTCCGCGTTCAACACACGTACGGTCAGCGTGATGTCTCCTCCTTCTTGATCCAGCAAGGGGGAAGGAGAGGTTGATGAAGATCCAGCAGCACGATAGCGTGGTGGTGGATGCAGGGGGTCACCGCAGCAGGGCTTCGCTGTTACACTGCGAGAGGGAGTGGTGTAGCAGGGGAGAGGGAGGTGCCAAGACTCAAGGGTGTGGCTGCCCCCTCCCTCCCCCCTTTATATAGGCCCCCTAGGGGGTGCGCCGGCCCTAGGAGATGGGATCTCCTAGGGGGGCGGCGGCCAAGGGGTGGAGTGCCCCCCAAGCCAGGTGGGGCGCCCCCCCACCCTAGGGTTCCCAACCCTAGGCGCATGGGGTGGGCCAAGGGGGGCGCACCAGCCCACTATGGGCTGGTTCCCCTCCCCACTTTGGCCCATGGGGCCCTCCGGGATGGGTGGCCCCACCCGGTGGACCCCCGGGACCCTTCCGGTGGTCCCGGTACAATACCGGTGACCCCCGAAACTCTCCCGATGGCCGAAACTGCACTTCCTATATATAATTCTTCACCTCCGGACCATTCCGGAACTCCTCGTGACGTCCAGGATCTCATCCGGGACTCCGAACAACTTTCGGGTTACTGCATATTCATATCTCTACAACCCTAGCGTCACCGAACCTTAAGTGTGTAGACCCTACGGGTTCGGGAGACATGTAGACATGACCGAGACGGCTCTCCGGTCAATAACCAACAGCGGGATCTGGATACCCATGTTGGCTCCCACATGCTCCTCGATGATCTCATCGGATGAACCACGATGTCGAGGATTCAAGCAACCCCGTATACAATTCCCTTTGTCAATCGGTACGTTACTTGCCCGAGATTCGATCGTCGGTATCCCAATACCTCGTTCAATCTCGTTACCGGCAAGTCACTTTACTCGTACCGTAATGCATGATCCCGTGACCAGACACTTGGTCACTTTGAGCTCATTATGATGATGCATTACCGAGTGGGCCCAGAGATACCTCTCCGTCATACGGAGTGACAAATCCCAGTCTTGATCCGTGTCAACCCAACAGACACTTTCGGAGATACCCGTAGTATACCTTTATAGTCACCCAGTTACGTTGTGACGTTTGGTACACCCAGAGCACTCCTACGGTATCCGGGAGTTACACGATCTCATGGTCTAAGGAAAAGATACTTGACATTGGAAAAACTCTAGCAAACGAACTATACGATCTTCTACTATGTTTAGGATTGAGTCTTGTCCATCACATCATTCTCCTAATGATGTGATCCCATTATCAATGACATCCCCATGTCCATAGCCAAGAAACCATGACTATTTGTTGATCAACGAGCTAGTCAACTAGAGGCTCACTAGGGACACATTGTGGTCTATGTATTCACACATGTATTACGATTTCTGGATAATACAATTATAGCATGAATAATAGACAATTATCATGAACAAGGAAATATAATAATCATTTTATTATTGCCTCTAGGGCAT
The DNA here is from genome assembly GCF_018294505.1 of Triticum aestivum. Classification (NCBI taxonomy): domain Eukaryota; kingdom Viridiplantae; phylum Streptophyta; class Magnoliopsida; order Poales; family Poaceae; genus Triticum; species Triticum aestivum. The sequence goes on along the minus strand of NC_057797.1, from coordinate 560,370,816 downwards.
ATTTCCAACAAATATAACATGATGTTCTTTTGCACCAAGGGGTTGAGCATACAAACAAATAAGCGCATGGCAACCTGCTTCCCTCTGTGAAGGTCCTACCTTTTACTTTTATGTATTTACTTTCATGCAAGAGTCAAAGTTTTTCTCTCTATTCCTTTTTATTTTTCTCTTTTGGCAAGCATCATATGGTGAGGAAAGATCTAGGCACATATATCTAGTTGGATATGGGTAGCATGAGTTATTATTGTTGACATCACCCTTGAGGTGAATACGTTGGGTGGCGAAATTATAAGCCCCTATCTTTCTATGTGTCCGGTTGAAACGTTTTGCTCTTGTGTATGCGGTGAGTGTTAGCAATCATAGAATTCTATGTGATGGTTGAGTATATGGAGCTCTTACTTAAACTCTGTTGAATAAGTTGAATTACAATTGCTTGGTGAATGTGAACATAGGTTGTTGAGTTTCAAGAGAATTCATTGTTTGAACCTTAACATGTGAATTGGTTGCAACTTTAACGTGAGAAACTTTATGAGAAAGAATTGCTGTTATGATGCTAGGAACCATGATTGAAATTATCATTTATCAAACTGATGCACTTTTCTAGCATTCACACTTCATAAATTATTTCTTTTATCATTTACCTAGTCGAGGACAAGTAGGAATTAAGATTCAGGATGCTGATACGCCTCCAACGTATATATAATTTATGAAGTATTCATGTTGTTATATTATCATTCTTGGATGTTTTACAATCATTTTATAGCAACTTTATATCATTTTTTGGGACTAACCTATTGACCCAGTGCCCAGTGCCAGCTGTTGTTTTTTGCTTGTTTTTTAGATCGCAGGAAATAAATATCAAATGGAATCCAAACACCGCGAAACTTTTTGTGGATATTTTATGGACCAGAAGACATCCAATGGACCAGAGCAGCACCTGGGGGGTGCCCCGAGGGGGGCACAACCCACCAGGGCACGCCTGGGGGCCCAGGCACGCCCAGGTGGGTTGTGCTCACCTCGGTGGCCTCCCGTATCCCCTCTTCGCCCTATAAATCGTCAAACATTCCAAAAACCCTTGGGGTAACCCAAAGTCAGAAGTTTCGCCACTGCAAGGCTATGTAGCCACGAGAAACCAATCTAGACCCTGTTCCAGCACCCTACCGGAGGGGGGAATCATCACCGGTGGCCATCTTCCTCATCCCGGCGGCCACCACGATGAGGAGGGTGTAGTCCACCCTCGGGGCTGAGGGTTTGTACCAGTAGCTATGTGTTTAATCTCTCTCTCTCTCGTGTTCTTGAGATGTCATGATCTTGATGTATCACGGGCTTTGTTCATATAGTTGGATCATATGGTGTTTTCCCCTCTCTATCTTGTTGTGAATCGAGATTTCCCTTTGAGATTTCGTTTTATTGGATTGAACACTTTTATGGATTTGAGAGCACTTGATATATGTCTTGGATATGAATACTCATGGTGACAATGGGGTATCATATTGATTCACTTGATATATGTCTTGGCACTTAACTCGCGGATTCCCGAGGTGACATTGGGGTAATCTATGCATAGGGGTTGATGCACGTTCTTGTCTTTGTTTCTCCGGTATAAATCTTGGGGCACTCTTTGAGGTTCTTTGTGTTGGATTGATTATTACAAATCTTAATTGCTTTAGTGTTATTTTAGTATGAACTCTTGGATAGATCGATCGGAAAGAATAGCTTTGAGGTGGTTTCGTACCCTACAAACAATTTATTCTTATGTTCTCCGCTAGATAGGAACTTTGGAGTGATTTTTCATCACACGTTGAGGGATGGTTATATGATCCAATTATATTAGCATTGTTGAGAGATTGCACTAGTGAAAGTACGGATCCTAGGCCTCATTTTCAAGCATTGCAATACCATTTTGTTCCGTTTTATCAATTGCTACCTTGTTGTTTTTATTATTCAGATTATAAAAATTTATTCCTACCATCAATATTACACTTTTATCACCATCTCTTCACCGAACTAGTGCACCTATACAATTTGTCATTGGATTGGGTGTGTTGGGGACACAAGAGATTTCTTGTACTTGGTTGCAGGGTTGTTTGAGAGAGGCCATCTTCATCCTACACCACCCACGGATTGATAAACCTTAGGTCATCCACTTGAGGGAAAATTTCTTATGTCCTACAAAACTCTGCGCTTGGAGGCCCAACACGAGTCTATAAGAATAAAGTTGCATAGTAGACATCACACCCTTACGTTAGACACCCGCCAACTGGCAGCCTAGGAGCTCCGCCACCTCGACGGGTGTTGCTTCCCATTGGGAATTGATTGTCCCAGAATAAAAATTCAGACAACTAACGCCTAAATAAAGTGATTTGAGATGAGGGTATAACCTATCTTGCGGCCCAGTGAAGTAGGCAGATCCAGCTGCCGAGTCGGTGAGGCCGGCGCGGTTGCAGTGGCTACCGGCGGCAGGAAAGCAGAGATGTCGCGACGGTCGACGGCTACGGGGAAACAGCGCCAGGGCCCTGGACACATCCGAAGTTGGAGCCGCTCCGGCGCCGTGCACAATGGCGGGGGTGAATCGGCTCCGGTACGGTTCACGCGGCCGTCCACTACTAGGGAAAACCTTATACAGAGAGGTATAGCAGTAGCGCTGGTCAAAACACGATGCTATTGCTACTTATCAGTAGCGCTTGTTACAAAAGCACGCTACAACCATTGTTGTAGCAGTAGCGCGTCCGCGCGGAAAAGCGCTACTACTATAATTCCCTCGCTGGCGCCGGTATGCTAAGAATAGTAGTAGCGGTTCTTCCAGAAGCACGCTACTGCTAAAAACTTTGTAGCAGCGCGTTTATGATGTAGAGCGCTACTGCTATGAAAAATAAAATAAATAGAAAAATAAGTAGAAAAGTAAATGAAAATGAAAGAAATAGAAAAAGGAGAAATGAAAAAAAGAAAATGTAAAGAAAACAACATAAAACAGAAAGGAATAGCTGTAGCGCGATTCACTGGAAAACGTTGTAGCTAACTTAGCTATAGCGCGTTTCGGCAAAACACGCTACTGCTAGTTTGACTTAACCCCCGGCCGCACGGGCTCAAAATTTCGCATAGTCCTTCCCCCTCCACTCCCCCCTCTCCCCAACTGCTCCATCGTCGTTATTGCTCTGCCGCCTTTGACCACACCGCCGCCGCCCGAGGCTGCCTTCGACCACACCGCCGCCGCCCGAGGCCGCCCTCGACCTCACAGCTGCCACCCGAGGCCATCATCAACCTCACCGTCGCCTCCCTCGAGCTCACCACCACCGCCATTGACCTCACCGCTGCCGGCCGAGCCAGAGCCTGCCCTCGCTGCCGACCGTAAGGCTCTGCCTCTCCTCTCCCCTACCCTCCTCTCTCTCTCTGCTAGGGCAATTCATATATATGTTGATGTTGTGTTGATGTTCATATGAACCCTAGGTGTTCATATGAACCCTAGATTTTTTAGGGCAGTAGGCATTTTTTTAGCATTTAGGAAAAATGATTAGGAATTTTTTCAGGAAATTAGCTAGGGCAAATTTTTATGAAAATGCCTAAATAGTAATTCCATTTAGCATTAAATTAATAGAGGGTATGTAAATAATAGTAGCATTTAGATTTAAAATAACAGAGGCTATAAACAAAAAACACTTAGCTATAATAAATTATTTGTACTATGGACCTGAATCTGTTCCAAATTTCATTCAAATGAAATTTGAATTATTTGGACTATGGACCTGAATATTGTTGAAGAAATTGGGTGTAGGCACTAAGGTCTTGGTGTGGAAATTTCAGTGAGGTCAGAAGGGTTAGAGAAAATGGAGTTCCTAGACTTTTAGCTTTAGACAAAAAACAAAAGTATTTATCTATAAATAAAAAAAGTAGCTATGGCATTTGGCTATAAACAAAAAAACAGAATTGTTTTTCTTTTCAAAAACTTGGTTAAACTAATTGTTGCTACGTAAAAAAAACAAGATTGTTGTTATATGATATATGTCATTGATGTTCATCTGCATATTCCATTGTTGTTGATTATATCTTTTCATTAAAGTGGCCATGTTATATGCAAATTCCTAAATAGTGTTTGCTCATGTTATATCTTTTCATTGAGGTGGTTCGATTGTTCCCAAGTGGCTTTGTTGTTTCCAAGGAATGAAGCTGAGTGGCCTATGTTTTGCCGGAATGTTGATTCATTTTCATTCCGGCAAATTTCAGGTTCTCGATTTGTTCACCTTTTAGCAAAAGTCATGCTGAAATTTTCCGTGAATTTCGGCATGACTTGTGCTACAAACTAGGACATATCGAGTGCCCTCGCACCGGGAAGGAGTCAACGTTGATGCAAAACATAGGCCTTTTTATGTCATTATTCATTTTATTAGTTCTAGAATTAATTGACTAGATTTAATCATAGGAAACATGGCTAGCAACGATGAAGGACAGGGTTCTCGTGATTGCGAAGATGTCTACCTAGCGGCAGACGAATTTTTGAGCCTTGCCGACGATCAATCGATGTTGTTGCTGGGCCCACCGGTCGCATCGGGGATTGAGACCAACATGCAGAACGGTGCTGAGACTGAGACCAGCGCTGAGACTGAGACCAGCATCAAATCCGGTGCTAAGATTGAGACCGGCGCTGCCTCGAGGAGCGGAGCCGGTATAGAACCAAAAGCAAAGAGGCGACGGCTTCCTAACAAGTTCAGGACTACTAGACTGGTGGTCCCGGAGGTGGACAACGGAAATTTTGAGCCAAACGCGCTCGAGGAAGCGCACGCGTGCTACGGCAATCAAATAGGCTGCATCATACGGACAACCGCCACCATCAACAATGAGAAACTAAACAAGATAGATAATATGCGGCCCTCCCTCCTAAAGAAGTTGCACCAGATATTGTTATTCCCGGGCCGGAATGAAAAGGATTATAAAGATCCAGATAAGGACCCGACAATGAAGAAGATAAACAAACATGCCCTGAGCAAGTTTAGCAACGCATTGGCCGCCTGGAAAGCAAGGGTGAAATATCGGATCGTCGACGAAAAGGAACCCTACTCCGAGATTGTAAAGGATAACCTGACAATCCTGGCAGAGCACTTTGAAATATTCAAGGCGGCTTGCGAGGCCGAAGCTGCCAAAAAAAGTCGGAGTACATGAAGGGGCTTCAACAGAAGAACATTGGGTGCCACCACCTCGGAAGCCGTGGTTATGGCAGGAAGAGGTCCATATGGGCCAAGGAGGACACGGAAGACGCCAGTCTGCGCATCCCAGACCCCTTGGCGGAGTTCACCGCCCGCAGGAGCGTGACGTCCTCAGGGCTCGGCACCGTTGGGACATAGTGAAGAATGTTTTCGAGACGAATGCGGTCACGGCGGAGTTCATGAGACTGCTGGTAATTTTAGTTTTTGATCAATTCGACTGCATGTTAGTCATATTTGTAAACGATCCTTGTGCCTTTTGAATAGAGAGCAGCACAGGACTGTGGCTGAAAGCGACTCGCTGTCTGAGGTATTGGCAAGAAATAAGTGGGACACTCCATTCAATCGGGCATTGAACATATTGAAAGGACTCCTGGTGGAGACTCGACCGTCGTATGGATGCGTGCACGGTGTCAGAGACGGCGCCATGTGGAAGAAGTACTACCGTGAGACCACGGAGGAGAGAAAGGAAAGATGGAGGTTAACTGAAGAAAACATCGACAAGAAGGTTGAGATTGCGGTTGAAAAGAAATCATCTGAGACAGTCGCAACAGCGGTAGCTGCCACGAAACAGGTGCTTGTAGATATGTCTACTACCTTGGTTCCGGCCTTTTCAATTGGAGCAGGCAAAATCCAGAAAAAAATGCAGCGGACTTTCCCCTTGGTGACTTCCTCAGGAGCATCTCGACTAGCATTGCACAAGCACCTGCAGCTACACCTGCTCCCGCACCGGCTCCTGCACCTGCTCCCACACCGGCTTCCGCACCTGCTCCGGCACTGGCTCCGGCATCAGACATGCTCGGTGGTGCTTTGTCTTTGGCTGAGCTCGACGCCCTCACGGTATCTGTCACACCAGCCCCCTTCAATAAATGTATAATCCCCCATTTTTGTTGCCTTTCAGATATCTCATGTTGCAGACTTTTCCTTGCAGGCCCACGAAACCCCGTGCACCATATTGTACACCATCGGCGACCAGAAGGTGGACGTGGGGAAGGCAACGATAATGGAGCCGAAGGAACCATTGTTCCACAGCCAGCCGATCCCCCTGTAAGTCTTCAGGGTTTCCATGGCCAGTGTCAAACCGGGCCACGAGAATTTGTCTCCTCCGGTACTAGTGGGGGATGACGACGAGACCCCGCGGCGGCTTGGTGATTGTTGCAATGGGTGGGTCCTGTTGTGGCCAAAGAGTTTGCTTCGTCTGGAGGCGGCCGGGAGCACACCCACGAGCACACAGTTAGGTATGAACATCAACACCTCGCCTCCTCCATTAGTTGCTGGTGACATCGCCATAGATGAGGATGAGGATGAGGATGACACTCAACAGTATGTCAATACTGGCGCCTACTTAGGGTTTGAGCCTCATGAGTCGGTGCCTGAATTGCCACCTCCGGAGTTTGAACGTATTATGGACAACCTTTCGGTAGTAAAGAAGTCTAGGAAGAGACCGAGGAAAGGCAAAAAAGCTGATTCTATGATCCAGCCGCCTCAGCAGCCTCGGGTTCAAGACCGTATAGATATTCCGATGCGGAAAAATGGCATATCCCCAGTCAACCAATCCTACCTGAAGCAGTGCTAGGGGGCAGATTCAGCGATTTAAGGAGACTTCATGACGATGTGTTGCGGATAGAGAAAGGCCTCATCGCCTCAAAAAATCCAGGATACCCACTCTATGTGGTTAACGTGTCGCGGGGATTGTCGTACTTCGACATTCCCCGTGGAGAAGTTCTTCCGTTGATTCGATTACATCTCCGACATGTTTCACTTGAAGAAGCTGGATTTTGCGTTTGTCCGCCTTTATGCTTTGCACATGAACTACCTCATCAGGGTTGAGAAGATACCTCATATCTGTGTCGCTGACCCGTACTTCATGCACGAGGCCTTCTTGGGAGTCTTCCCAAAGCACTATGAATGCGCGAGGGAATACATCGTCAATTTCATGCTCGCCAATAAGGCCAAGGAGGCGATTCTCGTGCCTTATCATCCCGTGTAAGGCATCCGCGCGGATATCCTTCCTTTGATTTCAATCATTCATTTGCACGGTGGAGGCTAATTAATTTGAGGTGTACTTATTTTGCGCAACGGCGGGCGCGCCGTCCTCATCATCCTCTACCCCCGATACTCCCACGCTCTTTACTTAGACTCGTCGAAGAACATTAACAAAAAGGATTACACCCACATCAAGTCTGTTCTCGATAGTGCTATGTTTTACTACGATGCACATGGTGGAGAGGTCAAGGACAACAAGAAAAAGGACGGCAGGCCCGCCTTCGGCCATAAGACCGACTTCTGCTGCATCTAGCAACTGAGTGATTCTCTTAATGATGGATTCTATGTCCTACACCAGATGCTGGATTACAAATGAGATCACCAGAACCTACGCGTGTCACCTACATCCGGCGATGCCCATATTCTGCAATGGGCAAAGAACTTAGGAGATATCGAGGATCATCGACTTCGAGCTGAGTTCTATCACATCCAGCGCGAACTTGCCCAAATCATCATGAAGGAGGTCGTCGGAAAAACAGGGATGTTCTACGAAGAAGGACAAATGTCATGGGAAGACGTCCGAACACGCGTAGCCGCTCAGCGTCTAGACCTGAAGCCTTTCACTAAGCTCGAGGACTATCTCCCTGACTTGGATGGATGGCACGACATGGAGTGATTGTCGATATATGACAATGTGTCCGTTTAGTCAATACTATTTGTATGATGAAACTTTGGATTATGCACGATGAAACTTTATTTGTGATGTAATTAAACCGTCCTCCTTGACTAGCGAAGATCACTCTAGCTAGGGCATTTTGGGTACGATGAACTTTGTTATTTATGCTTATGATATGTTGCTTCTATTTTTGCCAAGTCTATCTCTTTCTGTTGCTCAACTATATATGTCGCATATCATCGACTCATGTGACGATGCAGGTGTATAGATCATCGATGGCGAAGAAGTGCTACGCCAGGAGTATACGACGAGTGGCCGGAATGTCAGGCCCAGGTGTACCGGTTTCCGGTTTCCGAGAGACAGCCAATAGTTAGTTTAGGTTCACGCAAAGTGATAGCTCTTCTCACGTATATCATTGTTTAGATGGATGACGATGTAGTTGCAAGTAACCGAGATTTGTATCGCTATTTTTGAGATGATGACGAGAGACCACTTTGTGTTGGATGATGATGACATGATTTGATGAGACTATTTGTATGTATATGCTATGATTACATTTGTATGTGTATTATATGCTAAAGATTATTGTATAAAGCCTATTCAAATACAAAACAAATATGCAGAAATAAAAAATAAAAACTAATAAAATTAGCAGTAGCGAGTGGAGAAAAGTTAGCAGCAGCGCCATAGTATCAGTAGCGCGTCCAGGCAAAGCGCGCTAGAGCTATTAGCAGTAATGAGCTTCCACGAAGCGCGCTGCTACTGCACTTGTATAGCAGTAGCGTGGGTGTGCACGCGCTACTGCTACGGGTTAGCTGTAGCGCCTTATTAGTAGCGCCGGTCCCCGCGCTACTGATATACCTAGAACCCGCGCAGCTGCTAGCCTTTTCCCTAGTAGTGGCTGTCGAGGCAGCTCCGGCAACACAGAGTAAGAGGCACATGGCCCAGTGCACGACGGCAAACGGACAGCGTCTCCAGCATTGGGGAGGAGGGCGGCGGTGAATTTGGTGCGGGTGGGGGGGATGAAGGAGGGGCTGAGGTTTCACGACTGGGGAGAAGGGAGCTTCCAGGGAGAAGGTGATTTGGCACCCATGAGGTATAGAAAGGGAATTGGGAGGGGGAACCATGTCTTACGGACGCATTTGTCGGAAATGTTGGGGGAGTTACAGTTCTACCCCTGCCTTTAGGCTTCTGGGCTTGGGTCTGTGTACTGAGGGTCAGGGATAGTAGAGTAACTTTGCTTCTTCCAAATAGTGGGCGCAAGCGATTTCGGACGAGGAGGGCGTGTTTTGAAATAGTGGTTACGAGCGATTTCGTGTGAGGAGGGCGTGTTTTGAAATAGTGGGCGCGAGCTATTTCGGGCGAGGAGGGCTTGTTTTGAAATAGTGGGCGCGAGCGATTTCACGCAAGGATGGCGTGTTTTGAAATAGTCGGCGCGATCGATTTTGGACAAGGAGAGGGTGTTTTGCCGCCCATGGTTTATGAATTATTTGGCACATGTCATTTCGGCCGAGGATAAGGCACGCTTGGATGAAGTTACGAACCTACCCTCGATGTACGATGGGCCAATTGATGCGTGTCCCACATAGGCCCGTAATTTCACATCCCCCATTTATTTGCTCGAGCGAATATCACCGAGCAGAGGGTATTTAGCGGTTTGTTCAAATTTTGGGAGAACGAGCATCCACGTCTACCTTACCAAGTCGATTCGAATCAAATTTTGAAATATTAGCTTCCACTTCTTTTTTAGATGGAGAGATGATGCTTAGGACTAATGTGTTTTTACATGCTCGTTGCTAATGATTTACTATATGACAAATAGTTGACCCACTCAAATACGGGAATCAAACCCAAAATGAAATATCTCGATTCAATGAAATAGCTCGTTCACCAGGTCAAAATACTGAAATCCAAAATTGAACAGCTTAATCGAATAGCATGTTGTACAGTATTATAGTACTCCATGAACATGTTGAAAGTCAAATTAATGAACTTGTTTGATACGCATATCTCTGTTCATGTGTGGATTGCAGACAACATGTTCTCCAATTTAAATATTTGAATGCAAGTTTATATCTAAACATGGTTTATATCAGTCTTTGATGCATAAAACGTGACCTCCCCCTCTCCTGGACTCCTGCTCTCTCTCTCGCCGATAATTTTCAATTCTATCGCATGCATCCAAACACAAACCTTTTTGGTCCCTCTCCGTCCCTCCCTCTCTCTCTCTCTCCCTCTCTTTCTGTGTGTGTGTGGGGGGGTCTTTCTAGTTCGCATGCACACTCCATGTATAGGTGTAGCACCCCGAGATCGATGTGCCAGGTGTCCTCTAGTTATTCGCTGTTGTTTGCCTTGTCTTTGCTTGCGTGTCATGCATTGCATATCATGTCATCATGTGCATTTCATTTCCATACATGTTCTTCTCATGCATCCGAGCATTTTTCCCGTTGTCCGTTTTGCAATCCGGCGCTCCTATGTCCTCCGGTGTCCCTTTCTACCTCTTTTCGTGTGCCGGTGTTAAACGTTTTTGGATTGGACCAAGACTTGTCATGCGGCCTATGTTCACTACCGGTAGACCGCCTATCAAGTTTCGTGTCATTTAGACTTCGTTTCATACTCCAACGGTTAACCGAGGGACCGAAAATGCCTCGTGTGTGTTGCAGCCCAACACCCCTCCAAAGTGGCCCAAAACCCACCAAAACCCCCTCCATCATCTAGAGCGTTCGATCACAATCGCGTGGCCCAAAACCGCACCTCATTTGGACACTCCTAGCTCCCTCTACCTATATATTTGTCATCTCCCCTGAAAATCTCGCGGATGAAACCCTAGCTCCTCCTACCTCGCGCCACCGGACAAAATCTCCCACCGCGCCCGGACATGTCTGCTCCGTCGTCCACATCCAACTGCGGTGCGCCACCTGTCCTCTACCGCCGTCCCCGCGCCGCCGACCCGCGGAGCCCAGATCCCGTGGCCCAGCCTGGCCGCTCGTCGCCTCCTCGCGTGTCCGCACGCCTCGCCGGAGACTGGCCATCGTGGGAGTGCCCGCCACCGGAGTTTCGCCCCAACGCCTCGAGAGGTCTTCAGCGCCGCCGCCCTGCATGTTTCCTCTCTGCTCTCTCTCCCTCATGAGCTCTCTCTCTCTGTTACCCTGCAGGGAAGTTCGCCGGAGTTGCATGCCGCGCCGCCACCTCAAAACCCTTGCCACTGGACCTCCCTGGCTCGCCGTTCTTCGCCGCCGACCACCTCCGAGGCCGGATCCGGGGGCCCCACACCCAGATTTGTCCGTTCCCGGTGCCTCCCCGCGACACTGACCTTCGCATGGCCTTGCCGGAGCATCTGTTCCGCGCCGCCGCCGCCATGGGATCGTGCCCGTGTGGGATTGGGAGGTTGACAGAGATGGCCACGACCCCCGCTCATGGGCCCATCCGCGCCGGCCTCCATCCGGCCCAACTGGCCTGCCTCGCAAGTTGGCCCATCTCCCTCCTCCACAGATGGGCTCGGCCCACTGGTGAGCGCCCTCTATATCCCGCCCGTGCGTCATTTTATTGTATGACGCTCACTGAAATTCTGCTAAGTCCTGAGATTCCAGTTTCATGTGCCTCTTTTCATCACATCATAACTTCATCACCGTTGCTCGGGTTCGTATGTGTAGCATAAAAAATGTTCGTCTCGAAAAGTACATCATTTCGTCTCATTGCATCATTTTCATTTGAGCTCATCTTGACGCCCGAAATGCTGTTGGAAGAGGGCTATGTGAGGAATATGTCAAATCTGTTTCAGCAAATGGCCTTTTGTCATTTTTGCCATGATTAATGTGTGCATGCTATGATCCTGAGCTCTACATGTGTTTTGATGAATGGCATGCCATCTTTACAGGGGTGTATGCCATGTATTTTTATGATCCTTGTGGTGACTAGCACAAGCATGCAAAGTAGCATAATCATTGATGTTCATTTCAGGGACTTAGAATTTCACTAAGTCCTTCTCCTGTTTTTGTTTTTATGCCATATGTTCATGTTGTTTTCTAGTGATCCGTGCCTCTTTTGAGGATGATCAGTAAGGATGTTTTGTTAGTATTGTGGTGCTCTATCCATCCATGTCTTTGTTTGCAATTATGGAGCACCCTAGCTTGAGTTAATAGAGCTCTACTTTTGCTATAAAATGATCCTGGCAGATTGATGACATGTTTAGCGATTTTGCCGAGGATGTTGCTATTGATCCGTGCATGCTATTTATTGTTCTTGCCATGTCTAGCTTCTATGACATGTCTATTTGCTGGGCGTATGCTTAGTTTGTCATGCCATTCTCTGTAGTGAGTGCATCGAGGTCGTAAACATGCCTACTTGTTAATCTGTTTTGCAAGCTCCAGTTTTTCACAAAGTCTGAATCTGTTTATGTTTTTGCCATGTTCGCATGCTTGCAATTGTATTTTCTGACCCCTTTTGGCTCAAGGTCACTAAGGGACTTTTGTTATGTGCTTAGAGTAGCTTCATGCCATGCCTTTCTTTGACATGATATGTTCTTGTAGCATGTAGTTTTCATACTCTAAAGATTGCTTCTTGATGATAAATTCCAGACTTGTGTTAATTTCACAAAGTCTGAAACCTGTTATCATTTGCACTTTTGACATGCTTGTTTGAACCTGTTAATGGAGGAATTAGCCGTAGCTCAGTGTTCATCTTTTGTCGAGCATCATGAGTGGATCCCTGCCATGTATTTTGTTGTCATGTTTGAGTGATGCAGCATATTTATCTTGATGCTTTTAGTTGGTCACTTGCTGATTATCGTAGACCGGTGCCATATTTGTTTTGCTTGCCATTTCCAAACCGTGCATCCGATTTCAGTGATATTTATATCGATTTCAAATGAAATCAACTCACCTTTCTAGAGGCACTCTTGGATTTCCAAGTTGAGGCCAAGTTCAATCATTCCTTTCCAAATCATGCATATGTATCACATACCGCATCCCGCATATCATGCCATGTTCATGTGTTGGTTGTTTACTATTGTTGTGTGCTTCTTTACGGTGTTGCTTCTTCGGGTTGGTTCTGATAACGTTGCATTTGTGAGGACCCATTCAACTATGTCCGTTTGTCTTCTTCATGGACTCGTTCTTCTTCCTTGCGGGATTTCAGGCAAGATGACTATACCCTCGAAATCACTTCTATCTTTGCTTGCTAGTTGCTCGCTCTTTTGCTAGGCCTATGCTGCGATACCTACCACTTGCCTATCATGCCTCCCATATTGTTCAGCCAAGCCTCTAACCCACCTTGTCCTAGCAAACCGTTGTTTGGCTATGTTACCGGTTTGCTCAGCCCCTCTTATAGCATTGTTAGTTGCAGGTGAAGATTGGAGTTTGTTCCATGTTTGGAACATGGTTATTTTGTTTGGATATCACAATATCTCTTATTTAATTAATGCATCTATATACTTGGTAAAGGGTGGAAGGCTCGGCCTTATGCCTGGTGTTTTGTTCCACTCTTGCCGCCCTAGTTTCTGTCATATCGGTGTTATGTTCCCGGATTTTGCGTTCCTTACACGGTTGGGTTATAATGGGAACCCCTTGATAGTTCGCCTTGAATAAAACTCCTCCAGCCATGCCCAGCATTGGTTTTACCATTCGCCACCTAGCCTTTTCTTTCCCTTGGGTCGGCCAGCCCAAGGGTCATCTTTATTTTAACCCCCTGGGCACTGCTCCTCTGAGTGTTGGTCCGACCGAGTAGACTGCGGGGCCACCTCGGGGCAACTTGAGGGTTGGTTTTACTCGTAGGATGTCTCATCTGAGTGTGCCCTGAGAACAAGATATGTGCAGTTCCTATCGGGATTTGTCGGCACATTCGGGCGGTGTTGCTGGACTTGTTTTACCATTGTCGAGGATGTCTTGTAACCGGGATGCCGAGTCTGATCGGATTGTCTTGGGAGAAGGAATATCCTTCATTGACCGTGAGAGCTTGTGATGGGCTAAGTTGGGACACCCCTGCAGGGATTTCAACTTTCAAAAGTCGTGCCCGCGGTTATGGGCAGATGGGAATTTGTTAATGTCTGGTTGTAGAAAACCTGAAGATTATCTTAATTAAAATGCATCAACCGCGTGTGTAACCGTGATGGTCTCTTCTCGGCGGAGTCCGGGAAGTGAACACGGTGTTGGAGTTATGCTTGACGTAGGTTGTTTTAGGATCACTTCTTGATCATAGTTTTCTCGAACGTGTTTTGCCCTCTCTTCTCGCTCTCATTTGCGTATGTTAGCCACCATATATGCTAGTCGCTTGCTGCAGCTCCACCTCAAACCTTTTACCTTACCCATAAGCTTAAATAGTCTTGATCGCGAGGGTGTGAGATTGCTGAGTCCCCGTGACTCACAGATACTTCCAAAACCAGCTTGCAGGTGCCGATGATACCGTGCAGGTGACACAACCGAGCTCAAGGAGGAGCTCGATGAAGGTCGTGTTCATTTTGTTTTTACGTTTCCAATTGATCAGTAGTGGAGCCCAGTTGGGACGATCGGGGATCTGTGTAGCATTTGGGGTAGTCTTCTTTTATTTTGGTTCCGTAGTCGGACCTTGATTGTATCTGGATGATGTAATGCTTTATTCATGTAATTGTGTGAAGTGGCGATTGTAAGCCAACTATGTATCTCTTTCCCTTTATGTATTACATGGGTTGTGTGAAGATTACCTCACTTGCGACATTGCTTTCAATGCGGTTATGCCTCTAAGTCGTGCTTCGACATGTGGGAGATATAGCCGCATCGAGGGCGTTACAAGTTGGTAATCAGAGCCTTCCCCGACCTTAGGAGCCCCCTGCTTGATCGAATCGCTGGTGTTGTTGAGTCTAGAAAAATATTTTGAGTCATTTAGGATTATATATATCGGAGACTAGGATTCTGTTTACTCCTCAGTCCCTTCGTCGCTCTATTGAGGCATCCTGACATAGAGTTTTGACTCTTCTCTTCTCAAATTTCACTGCATTTTTTTAGGATCATGCAGGTATCTTGGAATCGTTCCGATGGTTTTGTGACGAGAACATTGTTCTTGGTGCCTCCTGACATTTAGGGGTTGTGGCAGTGTCCCGGGGAGTTGAGCTCCGAGGTGTTGTCGTCACAATTTTATCGTTGCAGTTCTGGAATACCTGAGTTTGCCGACATCGAAAATCTCTTTTATGCAGTTGTTTCTGAGATAACCTCGACGCCACCCAGTACTGGGGCGGGAGTTCGGGAGTATTGCCATAACTCGTATAACGGATCTTTTTTCGAAGGTTGAGGTAAACGATTTCCGAAGGTTTCTTGGTTATGTGTTGAAGGATGGATATAGCTGGATGTAGGATTTGCTAGTTTTGGGTGAGATATTATGCTTCCCCTGTATCACCAACACCTGATTGCATAACCGGAAAATTTCGGGAGTTTATAAGTGGGAATTCAAGTAGCTCTTAGGATATCTTTCCGACAGATGTATGATATGAAATTGGGGTTCGACGTCTAGTGGTCCGCCTATCCACGGTTGGTTTTACAGTGGTCACGTTGTGTCTTAAAGAGTCCTTGGCTATGCCGACTCGGGGACGCTTCATATGTCATGTGCACTGCCTTGTACATGATGGTGTTGTACGATCGAGCCCATGTAGGCCCCACCACAAAATCTTCGGGCGGAATCTCTATCATATGTTTGTTCCAGCTTATTCTGCAAGCCAATCCTTTGTTTTGTTTTGAGTTGTGGTATTCGAGTTGCTTCGAAGTCAAGTGTTGATTCCATACCTTTCCTAAACGGTGTTCTCATACTCCGATGTGAATACCAATCCTTCATGATAATCGAGTTTGTCATGTAAATCCTTTTCAACCGGCATGTTTCTCTTCAAGCAGATCCGATCATTTCAACATCCGCAAGATCAACTCAAGCTTTCTCAATGGTGTTCGTTTCATTCTCAACGGTGTTTTTTCCCACCCTCCCACCCTTGTTTTTCTTGAAGGATTCAGATTTATTAATCAAGTATCCATCTTATGGATGTAAAGTTTCTTCGTTCTTTCCGTCAATGTTCTTATCCGGTGATTCTCATGAAGATTCTAATGGAGCTTCAAGATCGGCATTCTTCATTCTTTTCTTCTCCGGTGAATTACATTCGAGTTTTGTTGTTGATCATATCCTTTTTTCCTCCTTTCTAATACCTTCTTATGCCGGTGCACCTCATATTCATTCTTTTCTCGCTATTTAATTGTTTCAGAGTGCTCAAGATATCTCAAGGATTCGTGTTTCCACTCTACATTCGTTCAAGCACTTTCGAGGATGTTACCTCATTCAAGCCATTTATTTTAACCGGCGCTAATCGCTCTTTTAAATCATTCAACAGTGTATCTTTTCAGTGGGCCCTAACCCACAGGTCTTTTCCAGGATCTTACCTGACTCTTCTTATTCTCCCGGAGCTATTCTTAAATCTTCTAAAGTTTGACGTAAGTATGACTTATCATCAGTCATACGTATTTCTCCAGGATCTGTCAAATTCTTTTCATCGTTGGCCCAATCTTGCTATTCGTCATCCCGGAGTGCCTTCAACAATTCATGGTGGTGTTTCTCTTTGTCATTCTCAATTTTTGAAGACCGAAGAAGAATTTTTCCTCCATATCTTGTTCCATTCTCTTCAAGATTCGTGATTCTAGCTTGTTGTCATCCTCTCATAATTGTATTTGATTGGGAGATATTCTTTTCAACCATCCGGAGCATTTCATGAGTTGTTTCCATTTCTTTCCTCCAAAGGCCATCTTTTCAAATTTATTCATTCTCAGCTTTTAGCTCTCGTTCTCCAAATCTTGCCGGTGCTTCATTCAAGTTTTCTCTAATCAATTCGCGATCTCTTCGTTCTTATGTATCTAAATTCCCTCAAGTATCCTGATTCATTCTCTAATTCGTACCGGTGATTCATCCCTTTACTTCGTTTATTTTAATTTTAACGGTGGTTCGTTCAAGAGTTCTCTTATTTATCATTTTATTCGATGTTCCAATCCTACCGGTGGTTCGTTGAAGACATTCTCAAGTTTAAGTTATATCTCTCTTAATCTTTTCTACGAGAATAAGTAATATGCCAAATCCGTTGCTTGTCATCAATTTAAATTGGTGATGGATACGCATAACGTAATTCTTATTCTTGTTTCATCCAAGTGATTAAATTCTTTATTCTGGAGGTTCATCATATCACATTCTCAGTTCGAGAGGCTTATATTTTCTTTACCAAGAGTTCCAAGCTCTCGCAACTATATCACCACGGAGATCTATTTAATCATTCCAAGGTTTTCACCTTATATTCTCAACTTCTCTTTCTTTTTGTTATCCTTTTTTTACCGGAGTCTTCATGGAGGTTCTACAGGATGGTTCATCAAGGATTTAATTCCTTCTCGAAGTGTTCTTTGAGATTCTTTTCAAAGGAGCTCAAGCATTCTTCATCGTGCAATCCGGAGTGCAATTTCTTCCACCTTATCTTTTTACGTGGTGTTATGTCATTTTGACCATTTCTTTCGTGTTTCATGATTCGTAAGTTGTCGGGAATGAGATAGTTAAACCCATCAATTTCTTCGAGCATGAGCTCTTCTCAATCCATCAACATCTTCGTTGGAGTTATCTTGTGTCATGTTTCACCTAAAGCCTTCCCTAAGGACTGTTGCTATTTACGGTGCTCTTAAATGACCCAAGTTCTTCTTTTATTCTCCCGGTGAGATAGCTTCTCATCTCCTTGTTTGTATCAATCCAATCTATTGTTTTTCGTTAGTGGCAGAATTTCACCTTAGTTTTGGGAAGTTTTCCATAAGCCCGCTTCAAGCTTATCGTTTCGTTGTTGGTTTTCCAACAACTCCGTTTGACCCTTCTCCTAAAATATGCTTTTTTCAAGCTCATTTGAGGTAGAAGATGTTGTTTTCTCCTCCGTTCTTTTGATTCCATTATTTTATCTCTTCCGGAGGCATTGTGGTGTTTCTCTCCTCACTCTTCATCTCGGATTGTCAGGACCATGTTCTTTTTGTGCTCATCCTTTTAACCGGAGTGTCATGTCCTCTTTTCAAGTATCCTCTCATCTTGTCAAGATCATGTTCAATTCCTTCCATTTCCAACCGGAGTATTGTCATAATTGATCTTTATCGTTCCGTGTGCTTCTCGTTTCAACCGGAGTGCTTGCATGTAATTCTTGTTCATTGCAACCTTTTTTCTTATGTCTTCAACCTACAAAGGTTCTAGTAATGTTCCTTGTTCCTCTTGTCTAACAAAGTGTTTTCAACTTTGTGCATCTTCATTGTTTTCTTCCGTTCAATTTATCAACCTCTCGAGGTTCTTTGGTTTCACTCGTTTGTCGAAGAAGCAACTAAGTTTTACCTCTTCTCTTCCTCCTCCGTTTCACTCCGGTGCCATTCTAGATCACGGGACGAGATCCTCTCGTAGTGGTGGAGTGTTGTAGCGCCCCGAGACCGATGTGTCATGTGTCCTCCAGTTATTTGCTGTTGTTTGCCTTGTCTTTGCTTGCGTGTCATGCATTGCATATCATGTCATCATGTGCATTTCATTTGCATACATGTTCGTCTCATGCATCAGAGCATTTTCCCCGTTGTCCGTTTTGCAATCCGGCGCTCCTATGTCCTCCGGTTTCCCTTTCTACCTCTTTTCATGTGCGGGTGTTAAATGTTTTCGGATTGGACCGAGACTTGTCATGCGGCCTTGGTTCACTACCGGTAGACCGCCTGTCAAGTTTCGTGTCATTTAGACTTCGTTTGATACTCCAACGGTTAACCGAGGGACCGAAAAGGCCTCATGTGTGTTGCAGCCCAACACCCTTCCAAAGTGTCCCAACACCCACCTAAACCCCCTCCATAATCTAGAGTGTTCGATCACGATCGCGTGGCCGAAAACTGCACCTCATTTGGACACTCCTAGCTCCCTCTACCTATATATTTGTCATCTCCCCCGAAAATCTCGCGGATGAAACCCTAGCTCCTCCTACCTCGCGCCACCGGACAAAATCTCCCACCGCGCCCGGACATGTCCGCTCCATCATCCGCGTCCAACCGCGGCGCGCCACCTATCCTCCGCCGCCGTCCCCGTGCCGCCGGCCCGCGGAGCCCATTGCGGGCCCGCGCGGGCCCAGATCCTGCGCCGCCGCCTGGCCGCTCGTCGCCTCCTTGTGCGTCCGCGCGCCTCGCCGGAGGCCGGCCATCGCCGGAGTGCCCGCCACCGGAGTTTCGCCCCGCTGCCTCGAGAGGTCTTCAGCGCCGCCGCCCTGCCCATTTCCTCTCTGCTCTCTCTCCCTCATGAGCTCTCTCTCTCTGTTACCCTGCAGGGAAGTTCACCGGAGTTGCATGCCGCGCCGCCACCTCAAAACCCTTGCCGCCGGACCTCCCCGGCTCGCCGTTCTTCACCGCCGACCACCTCCGAGGCCGGATCCGGGGGCCCCACACCCGGATTTGTCCGTTCTCGGTGCCTCCCCGCGACCCCGATCATCGCATGGCCTCGCCGGAGCTTCTGTTCTGCGCCGCCGCCGCCATGGGATCGTGCCCGTGCGGGATCGGGAGGTTGACGGAGATGGCCACGACCCCCGCTCATGGGCCCATCCGCGCCGGCCTCCATCCGGCCCAACTGGTCTGCCTCGCTAGTCGGCCCATCTCCCTCCTCTTCAGATGGGCTCGACCCAGTGGTGAGCGCCCGCTATATCCCGCCCGTGCGTCGTTTTATTGTTTGACGCTCACTAAAATTCTGCTAAGTCCTGAGATTCCAGTTTCATGTGCCTCTTTTCATCACATCATAACTTCATCACCGTTGCTCCGATTCGTGCGTGTAGCATAACAAAATGTTCGTCTCGAAAAGTACATCATTTCATCTCATTGCATCATTTTCATTTGAGATCATCTTGATGCCCGAAATGCTGTTGGAAGAGGGCTATGTGAGGAATATGTCAGATCTGTTTCAGCAAATGGCCTTTTGTCATTTTTGCCATGATTAATGTGTGCATGCTATGATCCTGAGCTCTACATGTGTTTTGATGAATGGCATGCCATCTTTACAGGGGTGTATGCCATGTATTTTTGTGATCCTTGTGGTGACTAGAAAAAGCATGCAAAGTAGCGTAATCGTTGATGTTGATTTCAGGGACTTAGAATTTCACTAAGTCCTTGTCCTATTTTTGTTTGTATGCCATATGTCCATGTTGTTTCCTAGTGATCCGTGCCTCTTTTGAGGATGATCAGTAAGGGTGTTTTGTTAATATTGTGGTGCTCTATCCATCCATGTCTTTGTTTGCAATTATGTAGCACCCTGGCTTGAGTCAATCGAGCTCTACTTTTGCTATAAAATGATCCTGACAGATTGTCGACATGTTTAGCGATTTTGCCGAGGATGTTGCTATTGATCCGTGCATGCTACGTTATTGTTCTTTCCATGTCTATTTGCTGGGTGTATGCTTAGTTTGTCATGCCATGCTCTGTAGTGAGTGCATCGAGGTCGTAAACATGCCTACTTGTTAATCTGTTCTGCAAGCTCCAATTTTTCTCTAAGTCTGAATATGTTTATGTTTTTGCCATGTTCGCATGCTTGCAATTGTATTTTCTGATCCCTTTTGGCTCAAGGTCACTAAGGGACTTTTGTTATGTGCTTAGAGTAGATTTATGCCATGCCTTGCTTTGTGATGATATGTTCCTGTAGCATGTAGTTTTCATGCTCTAAAGATTGCTTCCTGATGATAAATTCCAGACTGGTGTTAATTTCACTAAGTATGCCATGTCTTTCTAGTTCGCATGCACACTCCATGTATAGGTCTCTCTCGCACACTATGTATGATTCTCTAGACCAAGCTAAATATCTTGAGTGCACTCATCGTACGCACACAAATTCCCTGGCTTGTTTCCCATTACTCTCTCACGCACTACTCTATCGTCTCGAAGCTCTTCCCTCTCTCTCTCTCTCAAACTCCCATCTCTCTGGGTCACACATACACATGCATATCTCACTTGCACTCGATAGACCCATCTAAAACTCTATCTCTCTCCCTCGTTCTCTCTCCATCTCACACGCACACACACACACACAATATCATGCCTAGCCAAGTATGATGGTCTCTCACTCAATTGTAGGCACACGCAGTTCCCCCTATATGTATATGACTAGCTAATTCTTAGTCTCCATCACAAACATGGGCATGGTCTATCTCGATTTCTCTTGGGGCATCTTTCTATCACACACGCACCTCGTCCCTCGATCTCCCACCCATATAGTCCCCTCACAATCTCGAGGGGATCTCTCTATCACAAACACACCCTCTCTCCATCCCCATGTGTCCATCTTCTCCATGCGTCCCTCTCGACCTTTGTTCCTTGTTGACCAGACCTCTATTGGACATGTGCTATAGGGGTGTCTCTCTCCGTTGCAAATAATCATGCACTAGCTATCTTCGTGTATCTCCTCACCTCGCTTTTCTATCTTGGAGATGCATGTGTGATATGTGTTGGGGAACGCAATATTTCAAAATTTTGCCTACGATCATGCAAGATCTATCTAGGAGAAGCATAGCAACGAGCGGGGAGAGTGTGTCAACGTGCCCTCGTAGACCGAAAGCGGAAGCATTTAAGTAAGGCGGTTGATGTAGTTGAATGTCTTCGCGATCCAACCAATCAAGTACCGAACGGACGGCACCTCCACGATCTGCACACGTTCAGCTCGGTGATGTCCCTCGAACTCTAGATCCAGCTGAGGTCGAGGGAGAGTTTCGCCAGCACAACGGCGTGGTGACGATGATGATGAAGTTACCGACGCAGGCCTTCGCCTAAGCACTACAACAATATGACAAGGGTGTGTTTCCGTGGAGGGGGGCACTGCAAACGGCTAAAACAATTGTCAACTTGTGTCTTCTAGGGTGCCCCCTGCCCCCATATATAAAGGAGCAAGGGGGAGGTCGGCCGGCCCTATAGGGCGCGCCCAAGGGGGCAATCCTACTCCTAGTAGGAGTTGGACCCCCCCCCCTTTCCTAGTCCTACTAGGAGAAGAAGCAAGGAGAGGGGGAGGAGAAGGAAGGAGGGGGCGTGTAGCGCCCCGAGACCGATGTGCCAGGTGTCCTCCAGTTACTCGTTGTTTTTGCATTGTCATTGCTTGCGTGTCATGCATTGCATATCATGTCATCATGTGCAATTCATTTGCATACATGTTCGTCTCATGCATCAAAGCATTTTCCCCGTTGTCCGTTTTGCAATCCGGCGCTCCTATGTCATCCGGTGTCCCTTTCTACCTCTTTTCGTGTGCGGGTGTTAAACATTTTCAGATTGGACCGAGACTTGCCATGCGGCCTTGGTTTACTACCGGTAGACCGCCTGTCAAGTTTCGTGCCATTTGGACTTCGTTTGGTACTCCAATGGTTAACCGAGGGACCGTAAAGGCCTCGTGTGTGTTGCAGCCCAACACCCCTCCAAAGTGGCCCAAAACTCACCTAAGACCTCTCCATCATCTAGGCCATTCGATCACGGTCGCGTGGCCGCAAACCGCACCTCATTTGGAGCTTCCTAGCTCCCTCTACCTCTATAAATAGGTCTCCTCCCGATATTTTCGGGTCTCTTCAACATCAAACCCTAATATTTTTGCTCTTTTCAACGCATCATAACTTCCTCACCGTGGCTCTGATTCGTGTGTGTAGCATATCAAAATGTTCGTCTCAACGAGTACATCATTTCATCTCATTGCATCATTTTCATTTGAGCTCATCTTGATGCCCGAAATGTCATTCGAAGAGGGCTATGTGATGATTATGTCAGATCTGTTTCAGCAAATGGCCTTTTGTCATTTTTGCCATGATTAATGTGTGCATGCTATGATCCTGAGCTCTACATGTGTTTTGATGTATGCCATGTTATCTTTACATAGGTGTATGCCATGTATTTTTTGTGATCTTTGTGGTGACTAGCACAAGCATGCAAAGTAGCTTACTCAATGATGCTGATTTCAGGGACTTAGATTTTCACCAAGTCTCTCTCCGGTCATTATTTTTATGCCATATGTTCATGTTGTTTCCTAGTGATCCGTGCCTCTTTTGAGGATGATCAGTAAGCATGTTTTGTAGATATTGTGGTGCTCTATCCATCCATGTCTTTGTTTGCATTATGGAGCACCCTAGCTTGAGTCAATCAAGCTCTACTTTTGCTATAAAATGTTCCTGGCAGATTGTTAACATGTTTAGCGATTTTGCCAAGCTTATTGTTGTTGATCCGTGCATGCTATGTTGTTGTTCTTGCCATGTCTAGATTCTATGCCATGTCTATTTTCTGGGTGTATGCTTAGTTTGTCATGCAATGCCTCTTAGTGGGTGCATCAAGCTCGTAAACATGCCTACTTGTTAATCTGTTTACATGCTCCAATTTTTCACTAAGTCTGAATATGTTTATGTTTTTGCTACGTTCACATGCTTGCAATTGTATTTTATGATCCCTTTTCGCTCATGGTCACTAAGGGACTTTTGTTATATGCTTTGAGTAGCTTCATTCCATGCCTTTCTTTGCAATGATATGTTCCTGTAGCATGTAGTTATCATGCTTTAAACATTGCTTCCTGATGATAATTCCTGACTTGTTGATAATTTCACTAAGTCTGTAACTTGTTATCATTTGCACTTTTGCCATGCTTGTTTGAACCTATTAATGAGTGAATTAGCCGTAGCTCAGTGTTCATCTTTTGTCAAGCATCATGAGTGGATCCTTGCCATGTATTTTGTTTCCATGTTTGAGTGTTGTAGCATATTTATCTTGATGCATTTAGATGGTCACTTGCTGATTATCGCAGACCGGTGCCATATTTGTTTTGCTTGCCATTTCCAAACCGTGCATCCGATTCCGGTGATCTTTATATCGATTTTGGCCGAAATCAACTCCTCTTTCCAGTGTCACTCTTGATTTTCCAAGTTGAGGCCAGGTTCAATCATTCCTTTCCAAATCATGCATATGCACCGCATACCGCATCCCGCATATCATGCCATGTTCATGTGTTGGTTGTTTACTATGTTGTGTGCTTCTTTCTGGTGTTGCTTCTTCGGGTTGGTTCCGATAACGTCGCGTTTGTGAGGACCCGTTCGACTACGTCCGTTTTTCTTCTTCATGGACTCGTTCTTCTTCCTTGCGGGATTTCAGGCAAGATGACCATACCCTCGAAATCACTTCTATCTTTGCTTGCTAGTTGCTCACTCTTTTGCTATGCCTATGCTGCGATACCTACCACTTGCTTATCATGCCTCCCATATTATTAAGCCAAGACTCTAACCCACCTTGAGCTAGCAAACCGTTGTTTGGCTATGTTACCGCTTTGCTCAGCCCCTCTTATAGCGTTGTTAGTTGCAGGTGAAGATTGGAGTTTGTTTCATGTTGGAACATGGATATTTTGTTGGCATATCACAATATCTCCTATTTAATTAATGCATCTATATACTTGGTAAAGGGTGGAAGGCTCGGCCTTATGCCTGGTGTTTTGTTCCACTCTTGCCGCCCTAGTTTCCGTCATATCGGTGTTATGTTCCCGGATTTTGCGTTCCTTACACGGTTGGGTTATAATGGGAACCCCTTGACAGTTCGCTTTGAATAAAACTCCTCCAGCAAGGCCCAACCTTGGTTTTACCATTCGCCACCTAGCCTCTTTTTCCCTTGGGTTAGGCCAGCCCATGAGTCATCTTTATTTTAACCCCCCCGGGCCAGTGCTTGTCTAAGTGTTGGTCCGAAACAGAGCCACTTGCGGCGCCACCTCGAGGAAACTTGAGGGATGGTTTTAGCTGTACGTAGTGTTCATCCGGTGTTGCCCTGAGAACAAGATATGTGCAGCTCCCATCAGGATGTCGGTGCATCGGGCAGTCTTGCTGGACTTGTTTTACCATTGTCGAGGATGTCTTGTAACCGGGATGCCGAGCCTGATCGGATTGTCTTGGGAGAAGGAATATCCTTCGTTGACCGTGAGAGCTTGTGATGGGCTAAGTTGGGACACCCCTACAGGGATTTGAACTTTCGAAAGCCGTGCCCGCGATTATGGGCAGATGGGAATTTGTTAATGCCCGGTTGTAGAAAACCTGAAGTTGACCTTAATTAAAATGCACCAACCGTGTGTGTAACCGTGATGGTCTCTTCTCGGGGGAGTCCGGGAAGTGAACACGGTGTTGGAGTAATGCTTGACGTAGGTTGTTCTAGGATCACTTCTTGATCATAGATTTCTCAACCGTGCTTTGCCTTCTCTTCTCGCTCTCATTTGCGTATGTTAGCCACCATATATGCTAGTCGCTTACTGCAACTCCACCTCATACCTTTTACCATTCCTATAAGCTTAAATAGTCTTGATCGCGAGGGTGTGAGATTGCTGAGTCCCCGTGACTCACAGATACTTCCAAACCCAGTTTGCAGGTGCCGATGATACCATGCAGGTGATGCAACCGAGCTCAAGGAGGAGCTCGATGAAGATCGTGTTCGTTATGTTATTCCGTTTCCAGTTGATCAGTAGTGGAGCCCAGTTGGGACGATTGGGGATCTGTGTAGCTTTTGGGGTAGTCTTGTTTTATTTTGGGTTCCGTAATCGGACCTTGTGTGTATCTGGATGATGTAATGCTTTATTCCTATAATTGTGTGAAGTGGCGATTGTAAGCCAACTATGTATCTCTTTCCCTTATGTATTACATGGGTTGTGTGAAGATTACCTCACTTGCGACATTGCTTTCAATGCGGTTATGCCTCTAAGTTGTGCTTCGACATGTGGGAGATATAGCCGCATCGAGGGCGTTACAGGGCGCCGCCCCTCCCCCTAGTCCAATTCGGACTTGCCATGGGAGAAGCATTGCAACGAGTGGGGAGAGTGTGTCCACGTACCCTCGTAGACCGACAGCGGAAGCATTTAGTAACACGGTTGATGTAGTCGAACGTCTTCGCGATCTAACCGATCCAAGTACCAAACACACGACACCTCCGCGATCTACACACGTTCATCTCGGTGACGTCCCTCAAACTCTTGATCCAGTTGAGGCCGAGGGAGAGTTTCGTCAGCATGACGGTGTGGTGACGATGATGATGAAGTTACCGATGCAGGGCTTCGCCTAAGCACTACGACAATATGACCGAGGTGGAAAACTGTGGAGGGGGGCACCGCACATGGCTAAGACAAATCTTGGAGTGCCTTTGGGGTACCCTCCTTCCCATGTATATAAAGGAGGTTGGAAGAGGAGGACGGCCTAGGAGGGGCGCGCCTATAGGGAGAGTCCAACTAGGATTCGCAATCCTAGTTGGAGTCCCCTTCCTTTTCCAAGAGGGGAGAGAGGGAAGGAGTAGGAGAGGGAGAAGGAAAGAGAGGGGGCACCGCCCCCTCCCTAGTCCAATTCATACTTGCCATGGGGGGGCACCCCTTGAGGCTCTTCTCACCTTTCCTGTATGGCCCATTAAGGCCCACCACTTCTCCCGGCGAATTCCCGTAACTCTCCGGTACTCCAAAAAAATACCCGAATCACTCGAAACCTTTCTAATGTCTGAATATAGCCTTCCAATATATCGATCTTTACGTCTCGACCATTTCGAGACTCCTTGTCATGTCTGCGATCTCATCCGGGACTCCTAACAACCTTCGGTACATCAAATCACATAACTCATAATACAAATCGTCATCGAACATTAAGCGTGCGGACCCTACGGGTTGGAGAACTATGTAGACATGACCGGGACACATCTCCGGTCAATAACTAATAGTGGAACCTGGATGATCATATTGGCTCCTACATATTCTACAAAGATTCAGGGAGTCCTGGATTAGGGGGTATCCGGACAGCCGGATATAACCTTTGGCCGGACTGTTAGACTATGAAGATACAAGATTGAAGACTTCGTCCCGTGTCTGGATGGGACTCTCCTTGGCGTGGAAGGCAAGCTTGGCAATACGGATATGTAGATCTCCTTCCTTGTAACCGACTCTGTGTAACCCTAACCCTCTCCGGTGTCTATATAAACCGGAGGGTTTTACTCCGTAGGACAACATACAATCATAACATAGGCTAGCTTCTAGGGTTTAGCCTCTCCGATCTCGTGGTAGATCAACTCTTGTAATACCCATATCATCAAGAATAAATCGAGCAGGACGTAGGGTAAAACATTGTGTCCCCTGCCTCCTGTTACCATCTGCCTAGACGCACAGTTCGGGACCCCTACCCGAGATCCGCCGGTTTTGACACCGACATTGGTGCTTTCATTGAGAGTTCCTCTGTGTCGTCGCCGTTAGGCTTGATGGATTCTATCATCGATAGTGATGCAGTCCAGGGTGAGACTTTTCTCCCCGGACAGATCTTTGTGTTCGGTGGCTTCACACTGCCGGCCAACTCGCTTGGCCATCTGGAGCAGATCGAAAGCTACGCCCCTGGCCATCAAGTCAGGTTTGGAAGCTTAAATTACAGGGCACTGGACAGCCACCTCATCATACGATATATACATGGTGGACACACCCAAAGAAGGCAATGGCGACGAGACAGCGGAGGATGACCCCTCCAAGAAGCAACCCAAGCGCCATCGTCAGCGGCGCTGCTCTAAATCCCGCCAAAGCAAAAGTGGTGATACCAGCACAGGAGATAATAACACTCCGGATAATGCCGAAGATGGCAACAATCCCCTCCAGCATGATCTAGGACAGGAGGATGGAGAGGCCAGCCCTCCAGAGAGAGCGGCAGATGGAGAGGCGGAGGATGATAATTACATGCCCCCCTCCGAAGACGAGGCAAGCCTCGATGATGACGAATTCATCGTGCCAGAGGATCCCGTCGAACAAGAGCGCTTCAAGCGCCGGCTTATAGCTATGGCAAATAGCCTTAAAAAAAGCAGCAGCAGCTTCAAGCTGATCAAGATCTGCTAGTTGACAGATGGACTGAAGTCCTCGCGGCCGAGGAATATAAACTCGAACGCCCCTCCAAGAGTTACCCAAAATGCAGGTTGCTACCCCGACTGGAGGAAGAAGCGTATGATGCGGTTGATCGGCCACCTCATGGCCGCGATAGAGAGGCATTCCAGCCAAAAGCTCAGCCAGCACCCCGACGCCATTCAAATAAACAGGCATGGGGAAATACGCCAGACCTGCGAGACGTATTGGAGAACAAAGCAAAACATGCAAGATCGATCTACGGATCACGAGGGCGCGCCACTATGCGAGACGATAAACGTCACACCGGATACAGTAAAAGTAAATCCGGCCGGGCCGAACACAGCGGGCAAGACTCATTGGAGCTGCATCGTGATATAGCCAAGTACAGAGGTGCCGCACACCCCTTATGCTTCACAGATGAAGTAATGGATCATCAAATCCCAGAGGGTTTCAAACCCGTAAACATAGAATCATACGACGGCATGACAGATCCTGCGGTATGGATCGAGGATTTCCTCCTACACATCCACATGGCCCGCGGTGATGACCTACATGCAATCAAATACCTCCCACTCAAACTTAAAGGACCAGCTCGGCATTGGCTCAACAGCTTGCCAGGAGAGTCCATTGGCTGTTGGGAAGATCTGGAAGCCGCATTCCTTGACAACTTTCAGGGAACTTATGTGCGACCACCAGACGCCGATGACCTGAGCCATATAATTCAGCAGCCAGAGGAATCAGCCAGGCAATTCTGGACACGGTACCTAACAAAGAAAAATCAAATCGTCGACTGTCCGGATGCAGAGGCCCTAGCAGCTTTTAAACACAACATCCGCGATGAGTGGCTAGCCCGGCACCTAGGTCAGGAAAAGCCGAAATCTATGGCAGCCCTCACGACACTCATGACCCACTTTTGTGTGGGAGAAGACAGCTGGCTGGCTCACAGTAATAACATATCAAAGAACCATGGTACTTCGGATACCAAGGACGACAATGGCAGGTCACGTCGCAACAAACATAAGCGTCACATTAACAACGACAATACTGAGGATACGGCAGTCAATGCCGGATTCAAAGGCTCTAAACCCGGTCAGCGGAAAAAAGGCATTTAAAAGAAGCACTCCGGGCCCGTCCAGTTTGGACCGCATACTCGATCGCTCGTGTCAAATACACGGCACCCTCGACAAGCCAGCCAACCACACCAATAGGGATTGTTGGGTATTCAAGCAGGCCAGCAAGTTAAATGCCGAAAACAAAGATAAGGGGCCACATAACAATGTCGAGGAAGAGCCCCGGCGGCCGAACATCGGAGGACAGAAGAGGTTCCCTCCACAAGTGCGGACGGTGAACATGATATACGCAACCCACATCCCCAAGAGGGAGCGGAAGCGTGCGCTCAGGGACGTATATGCGTTGGAGCCAGTCGCCCAAAAGTTCAACCCATGGTCCTCCTATCCGATCACCTTCGATCACAGGGACCACCCCACTAGTATCCGTCATGGTGGATTCGCCGCACTGGTCCTAGACCCAATCATTGACGGATTTCACCTCACTCGAGTCCTTATGGATGGCGGCAGCAGCCTGAACCTGCTTTACCAGGACACAGTGCGCAAAATGGGTATAGACTCCTCAAGGATCAAACCCACAAAAACAACCTTTAAAGGCGTCATACCAGGTGTAGAGGCCCATTGCACAGGCTCAGTCACACTGGAAGTGTTCTTCGGATCCCCGGATAACTTCCGAAGCGAAGAGTTAATCTTCGATATAGTCCCGTTCCGCAGTGGTTATCATGCACTGCTCGGGCGAACCGCATTTGCGAGATTCAATGCAGTACCGCATTATGCATACCTCAAGCTTAAAGTGCCAGGACCTCGGGGGGTCATCACAGTCAATGGAAACACAGAGCGCTCTCTCTGCACGGAGGAGCACACTGTGGCCCTCGCAGCAGAAGCACAAAGCAGCCTCTTAAGGCAATCCACTAGTTCGGCGATTAAGGACTCGGACACCTTCAAGCGCGCCCGAAGTAATCGGTAACAGGACCGCCTGGCACGTTCCGAGCTCGCATAGCAATGCGGCCCCCACCCCGGTCCTAGCCAAACGGCAAAATCCGTGCCACGCGTACATAATTACGCATTAAAAATACCATGGGCACAGGCGGGGAGGGGGCACGACTGCGGCATGCTCCAAGCCGCGGCTTAAACTGCACTAGGGGCTTCCCACTTTATTATTTTTTTCTTTCAGGACTTTAATCTCTGGAAACCCTGTCCGGCAGTATGATTGCCGAACACATGATGCAGTAACCAAGGAGGCAGAAAGCTACGTCACACCACGGAACTCCCAGGTGGATTACGATAACGAGTGTAATACTTGCCTTAATATTATTCTTTAGCTCGCCCTTGGAGGGGACATAGTCCTACTGTTTGCTTGTTGCACTACATGTATCATTCTGCTTTAACGCACCTTTTTGAATAAACAATGCATAGCATTAAGACTATTATTGCATTCTTCTTTTTTTATACATATGTTCATTCATGACATCCAGCACCCGTACACTCTGGTACGGCTAATACGCTAGGGGCTTAAGCATACCCCACAATACGGCGTGAGAAGTCCGGACACTTTCAACAGTGCGGCACCCCGAACTTATAGCATTATATGCATCAGGTCCAAATCATGTCTTGGGTCAATAGTTGGGTTTGCCCGGCTCCCATGTTTTGGTACCTTACGTTCCACTATATCGGCTAAGGTAGAACTGGGAGAACTACTGCGATTGTGCCCCGGTTCTGCTGGGCTAAGCACCTCGGTAGAGAAAGCTAAAACTGACTGTCATGATAAGGCGAGAGACTGGTCGCTGTTCGAGAGGTTTTCGAGTCCTTAAAGACTTATGCCGCTTAGAGCGAGGAGTCGGCCTTGTCTGGCTTAAGGCGTGTATCGCGCCCCGAGTTTGGCCTTCCGAACACTAGGGGCTTCGCTGAAATTTAAAATTATAGAATTCTATGGCTAAGTGAGAGTGATAACGCATTATAGTCCGATTGCCTTGTTCGTTGTGCTGAGCACCTCCCTCGAAGGACCCAAAAATGGGAACAAGAGTGCTCAGGTTTATCCCAAACACCCCAGCACTCGTGGCATGGGGGCAGAAGCCGACGACTAGCCATCTCTCATATTTGATAAACAGCCGAACAGAAGGTAATATTTTAAATTCAAACAAGCATTGCATAGCGCATATGAACAAGTTTTCATGAATATAGGATTACACGAGCGAGTTTACTCAAATATTGTATCTTTGGTACACTCGTCCGCTACGAGATGGGCACCCTTCAGGACACCCTCATAGTACATCTCAGGGTGGCGATGCTCCTTGCCCTCCGGCGGCCCTTCCTTGATCAGCTTCGCGGCGTCTAGCTTGGCCCATTGCACCTTCACACGGGCGAAAGCCCGCGGTGCACCTTCGATGTAGACGGACCGCTTGACGACTTCCAGCCGTGGGCAGGCATCCACAAGCCGCCTCACCAGGCCGAAGTAGCTGTTCTGAAGGGCGTCGCTAGGCCACAGCCAGACTATAAAGCCCTTCATGGCCTGTTCGGCCTCCTTGTGTAGCTCGACCAGCTGCTTTAGCTGGTCGCTCATAGGCACCGGGTGTTCGGTCCCAGTATATTGGGCCCAGAACAACTTCTCCGTTGAGTTTCCCTCCTCGGCCTGGTAAAACGTTGCGGCATCCGACATGCTGCGGGGCAAATCCGCGAATGCTCCTGGAGAGCTCCTGATTCGGGTAAGTAACAAGTAATTTACTTTCACATGCTTGCTTTGCATATAGAATGCCTTACCCGCCGCTATCTTGTTCATCGCATCAATCTCCTGGAGGGCCTTTTGGGCTTCGGTCTTGGCATTCTTTGCGCTCTTGAGGGCCGCGGCAAGCTCGGACTCTCGCATCTTCCAGTCAAGCTCCAACGCCTCGTGCTTCGTCACGAGAGCGTGGAGCTCTTTCTGCACCTCGCCCACCCGTGACTCATGCCTTTCTCACTCGGTGCACTCCTTGGCCGCTTTGTTTTCGGCCTCAGATAGCGCTTGCTTCAGGGTCACCACCTCAGTCGTGGCCCTGGCAAATTTACAATGATCCTGTCATTTTGCAATCGCATTAGGTACTACTTACCTTTGTTCTCCTCGAGCTGCCTCTTGGCAAGGCCGAGCTCGTCCTTGGACCCTTTAAGGTCCTGCTTCAGTGCGGCGACCTCCGCAGTCAGTGCGGCAGATGCCAGTAGCGAAGCCTGCATACGCATATTGACATACTTATGTTAGACTCCTGCGATATTGTTTGATCCTCTATTCGGCTTTTCTATGTGAACACCGAACAGAGCATCAGGGGTTACTGTCTATGCAGTTATATTTTCCCCATATTTCAAAAACTTACCTCAAAGCCTGTTAGAAGGCTGGCACAGGCTTCAGTCAGTCCGCTCTTGGCGGACTGAACCTTCTGGACCACCGCACTCATAATAGTCCAGTGCTCCTCGTCGATGGAAGCGCTGCGAAGCGCTCCCAGCAGATTGTCCGGTGCCTCTAGATGGACAGAGGTCACCAGCAGAAGCGTCTTGCCCCTCTTGGAAGGAGGCCGCCTGCCCGAGTCCGGAACCACTGGAGGTTCCGGCGCGGTGTTCGGTTGAGGGCCGAACTCGGAGCCCTTGGGGGCCTTGTTCCCTCTGCTCCCGGAGTCCGGAAGGTCGCCTTGAGGCGCCTCCGGGACTGTCACCCCTCGACCCGGTGCCTCTTGAGACAATACCTCGGCATTGTCCATAGGGCAAGGGGAGGTGGCGGTTGGAAGTGGATCTCTATCCATATCCGACGAGCCCAGGGAGCCGTCCGACGATACGTCAATACGGGCTCGTGGCGGTCTGCATAGTCACAATTCGGCGTTAGGAGAGGTAGTGCGACAAAGGTATGCTATGAGTTACTCTGGCATCTGAATACTTACGACTTCGCTAGGGGCTTGGCCCTGAGAAGCCACTCGTCTTCTCCTTCGGCGGCGGTGGTGGAGAAGTCCGGAAGGAGAGTCCTTCCCTTCTTGGACCCTTCGCCCCCCCCCCCCGGTTGGGGCGGCCTTCCTTTTCTTATCTCCCCCGACTGGAGGGGGAGCATCTTCATCTTCCTCCTCGTCTTCGGGGGAGGAGTGCGTCGCGGAGTTATCGAACGATAAGTCCGATAACGCCTGGCGTCGGGAACTCTTTCGGGTTCCCTTGGCCTTCTTGGTCTTCTCCGGCACCTTGTAAGGAGACGGAGTCAGCATCTCCGTCAGGAGAGCGTCCGAAGTGTCTTCGGGCAGAGGGGTCGGACAGTTAATCTGCCCCGACGTCTCCACCCAGTCCTGTCAAAGGCATGGAGCTCAGACCCCGCACATGGTTAAGCTAGGGGAAATAAATATCCTACCGGATGTATAGAACTCGCCGAATGCACTTGGCGCTTTGCGCTTAGACCGCGGTCCTCGGTGAGGGAGGGAGGGACCTCGGCGCCCTTGAACAGCACCTTCCAGACATCCTTGTGCGTCGTGTCGAAGAGCTCACTCAGAGTCTGGTGCTGGGCCGGGTCGAACTCCCACAAGTTGAAGTCCCGTTGTTGGCACGGGAGGATCCGGCGGATGAGCATGACCTGGACTATATTGACAACCTTGAGCTTCTTGCCAGCCATATTCCGGATACATTTCTGGAGTCCGTCCAGCTCTACTGATGAACCCCAGGACAGGCCCTTCTCTTTCTAGGAGGTGAGCCACGTGGGGATTCCAAATCGAAACTTGGGGGCAGCCACCCATTTGGCATCGCGCGGCTCGGTGATGTAGAACCACGCCGATTGCCACCCCTTTATGGTCTCCACGAAGGAGCCTTCAAGCCATATAACGTTGGGCATCTTGCCCACCATGGCTCTGCCGCATTCTGCTTGTTGGCCACCCACCACCTTCGGCTTGATATTGAAGGTCTTTAACCACATGCCGAAGTGGGGCCGGATGCGGAGGAAAGCCTCACACACGACGATGAACGCTGAAATGTTGAGGATGAAGTTCGGGGCTAGATCATGGAAGTCCAGCCCGTAGTAGAACATGAGACCACGGATGAATGGATGGAGGGGAAACCCCAGTCCACGGAGGAAGTGGTGGAGGAAAACAACCCTCTCGTGAGGTTCAGGGGTAGGAACGATCTGCCCCGCAGCGGGCAGCTGATGCGCGATATTCGCGGCTAAGTATCCGGCTCCGCGCACCTTCTTGATGTGTCCTTCCATAATGGAGGAAGCCATCCATTTGCCTCCCGCTCCGGACATGATTGGAGAAGGTTGAGGGGAAGGATGTGGACTTGGGTGTTGGAGCTCGAGTGCGCAAGAATGGATGAGCAAGGAGGAAGAAGGCATGGGTAGAAAAAGGTTAAACCTTGTCCCTTTATAAGGGCGGCTGAAACTATGTGCCCCCACTAGCCTGGTAAAACTCGCTTATCCCCCAAGCGATGTAATCGATGGCGCGGTTGGGTTACCCACGCCCGTATTGATGAGAATCCTGTAATAAGGGGAACACGATCTCTGCTTTGACAAGACGTGTCAAGAAACTGCCTCGCGTTATGTGCGGGGCTAGTTAAAGAAAACGATTCGAATAATCACTGGGCCATGACATAACGTCATGTTGCCGAAACGTGTCAGCAGATTAGATTTGTGGAAATATTATTCTCTCTATGGTGGTATGTGGAACTTATTTTGCAGGGTCGGACACTGTCCTTGTATTCAAATTCTTCCGTGGTATATTCGGAGGAGGAACCCGCCTTGCAATGCCAAAGACAACACTGCGCGCCGGACTCATCGTCATTGAAGCCTGGTTCAGGAGCTACTGAGAGAGTCCTGGATTAGGGGGTATCCGGACAGCCGGACTATAACCTTTGGCTGGACTGTTAGACTATGAAGATACGAGATTGAAGACTTCGTCCCGTGTCCGGATGGGACTCTCCTTGGCGTGGAAGGCAAGCTTGGCAATACGGATATGTAGATCTCCTTCCTTGTAACAGACTCTGTGTAACCCTAACCCTCTCCGATGTCTATATAAACCGGAGGGTTTTAGTCCATAGGACAACATACAACCATACCATAGGCTAGCTTCTAGGGTTTAGCCTCTCCGATCTCGTGGTAGATCAACTCTTGTAATACCCATATCATCAAGAATAAATCGAGCAGGACGTAGGGTTTTACCTCCATCAAGAGGGCCCGAACCTGGGTAAAACATTGTGTCCCCTGCCTCCTGTTACCATCCGCCTAGACGCACAGTTCGGGACCCCCTACCCGAGACCCGCCGGTTTTGACACCGACAAAGATCTTTACCGGTCAAACCGCATAACAACATACATTGTTCCCTTTGTCATCGGTATGTTACTTGCCCGAGATTCGATCATCGGTATCCACATACCTAGTTCAATCTCGTTACCAGAAGTCTCTTTACTCGTTTCGTAATGCATCATCCCGTAACTAACTCTTTAGTCACATTGCTTGCAAGGCTTGTAGTGATGAGCATTACCGGGAGGGCCCATAGATACCTCTCCGACAATCAGAGTGACAAATCCTAATCTCAATCTATGCCAACTCAACAAACACCATCGGAGACACCTGTAGAGCATCTTTATAATCACCCAGTTACATTGTGACGTTTGATAGCACACTAAGTGTTCCTCCGGTATTCGGGAGTTGCATAATCTCATAGTCATAGGAACATGTATAAGTCATGAAGAAAGCAATAGCAACAAACTAAACGATCATAGTGCTAAGCTAACGGCTGGGTCTTGTCCATCACATCATTCTCTAATGAGGTGATCCCGTTCATCAAATGACAAAACATGTCTATGGCTAGGAAACTTAACCATCTTTGATTAATGAGCTAGTCAAGTAGAGGCATACTAGGGACACTCTGTTTGTCTATGTATTCACACATGTATCAAGTTTCCGGTTAATACAATTCTAGCATGAATGATAAACATTTATCATGATATAAGGAAATATAAATAACAACTTTATTATTGCCTCTAGGGCATATTTCGTTCAGTCTCCCACTTGCACTAGAGTCAATAATCTAGTTCACATCGTCATGTGATTTAACACCAATAGTTCACATCTTTATGTGATTAGTTCACATCTCCATGTGACTAATACCCAAAGGGTTTAGTAGAGTCAATAATCTAGTTCACATCGCTATGTGATTAACACCCAAAGAGTGATCATGTTTTGCTTGTGAGAGAAATTTAGTCAATGGGTCTGCCACATTCAGAGCCGTATGTATTTTGCAATTTTTTTATATCTACAATGCTCTGCACGGAGCTACTCTAGCTAATTGCTCCCACTTTCAATATGTATCCAGATTGAGACTCAGAGTCATCCAGATCGGTGTCAAAACTTGCATCGACGTAACTCTTTACAACGAACTTTTTGTCACCTCCATAACCAAGAAACATATCCTTATTCCACTAAGGATAATTTTGACCGATGTCCAGTGATCCACTCATGGATCACTATTGTACCCTCTTGCCAAACTCTTGATGAGGTACATAATAGGTCTGGTACATAGCATAGCCTTTATAGAACCTATGGTTGAGGCATAGGCAATGACTTTTCATTCTCTTTCTATTTTCTACCGTGGTCGGGTTTTGCATCTTTACTCAACTTCCCACCTTGCAACACAAGCAAGAACTCCTTCTTTGACTGTTCCATTTTGAACTACTTCAAAATCTTGTCAAGGTATGTACTCATTGAAAAATATATCAAGCGTCTTGATCTATCTCTATAGATCTTGATGCTCAATATGTAAGTAGCTTCACCGAGGTCTTTCTTTGAAAAACTCCTTTCAAACGCTCCTTTATGCTTTCCAAAAAATTCCACATCATTTCCGATCAACAATATGTCATTCACATATACTTATCAGAAAGGTTGTAGTGCTCCCACTCACTTTCTTGTAAATACAGGCTTCACCTCAAGTCTGTATAAAACCATATGCTTTGATCACTTTATCAAAGCATATATGATAATCCCCAAGTGCAAGGAATCAACGTAGCAATTCCCAATGGTGGAAGTGATAAGTATGGAGTGTCGAACCCACAAGGAGCTAAAGGTAATATCAATATTCTCTCAAGTCCTATCTGCCACTGATACGACTCTACGTACACCGAATGTTTTCTTCCAACTAGAAACGATAAATAAAACTACATTGTGGGTATGAAGAGGATAACTTTGCATGGTATCGGAGAGATAAAATATAGAAGTAGGGGCTGTTATCATAAAGTTAGAATATATTAATAATTATTATAAATAGCAAGTGTGGAATAATGATGGGTCGGTGTGCAGAATTACACTAGGTAATCGTTAACAAGATCGGTAGTCGTCATTGCAATTTCATATGAGGGAGAGGCATAAGCTAATATAATTTCTCTTCTTGGATCATATGCACTTATGATTGGAACTCTAGCAAGCATCCGCAACTACTAAAGATCATTAAGGTAAAAAACAACCATAGCATTAAAGCATCAAGTCCCCTTTATCCCATACGCAACACCCCCCTTACTCGGGTTTATGCTTCTGTCACTCAAGCAACCCACAATAAGCGAATCATGAACGTATTGCAACACCCTACAGCGGGAATCCCTCACGCTTGCGCGACACGGAGGGCACAATAGGACAGCACCAAAATAAAACATACAACTCATACCAATCTAGACCATCAATCAACCCAAAGACAAAGGATATCTACTCAAAACATCATAGGATGGCACACATCTTTCGATCATAATATGAGGCATAAAGCACCATGTTCAAGTAGGGATTACAGCGGGGTGCGGGAGAGTGGACCGTGTAAAAGAGATGAGGATGGTGATGTTGATGAAGACGATCACCGGGGCGATGATTCCCCTCCTAATGGCACTCTGGCGCCACCGAGAGACAGGAGGAGAGGTTCTCCCCCTTGTTCTTCCTCCTCCATGGCCTTCCCCCTGGATGGGGAGAGGTTCTCCCTTTGGATCTTGGCCTTCATGGCGATGATGGCCCCTCCGGATCCTCCTCCATAGCCTCCGGTGATGATGGCCCCCTCGAGCAGGGTGCCATAGGGGGCCTAGATTGATTTCTCGTGGCTACAGAGGCTTGCGGCGGCGGAACTTACGATCTAGGTTGGGTATTTATAGGAGAGGTTGGCATCGAGAACAAGTCAGGGGCCCCACGGGAAGTCCATGAGGCACATGGGCGCACCCTCCACCCTCATGGGGCCCATGGGCCTCCCCTCCGGTAACTCTTCGTTCCAGTATTTTTTATATTTTCCAAAAAATTCTCCGTTGATTTTCATCGCATTCCGAGAACTTTTATTTCTGCACAAAAACAACACCACGGTAGTCCTGCTGAAAACAGCGCCAGTCCGGGTTAGTTCTAATCAAATCATACCAAAATCATATAAAACTATTGTGAACATGGCATGAGTACTTCATAAATTATAGATACGTTAGAGACGTATCAATATATTCCAACTCCGAGATGGTTGCACCAGTCCATAGATGGATTGCTGGAGCTTGCACACTTTGTTCGCACATTTAGGATTGTCAAAACCTTCTTATTGCATCATATACAACTTTTCTTTAAGAAATCCATTAAGGAATGCAGTTTTGACATCCATTTTCCAGATTTAGTAAAATGTGGCAATTGCTAACATGATTTGGGCAGACTTAAGCATCGCTACGAGTGAGAAAATCTCATCGTAGTCAACATCTTGAACTTGTCGAAAACCTTTTACGACAATTCGAGCTTTGTATATAGTAATACTACTATCAGGTATGTCTTCCTTTTGAAGATCCATTTATTCTCAATGGCTTGCCGGTCATTGGGAAAGTCAACCAAAGTCCACACTCTATTCTCATACATGGATACCATCTCCGATTTCATGGCCTTCAAGCCATTTTGCGGAATCTGGGCTCATCATCGCTTCCTCTTAGTTCGTAGGTTCGTCATGGTTTAGTAACATGACTTCCATAAAGGATTACCGTACCACTCTAGTACGGACCATACTCTGGTTGACCTACGAGGTTCAGTAGTAACTTGATTTGAAGTTTCATGATCATCATCATTAGCTTCCTCACTAATTGGCATAGGAATCACTAGAATTAATTTCTGTGATGAACTACTTTCCAATTTGGGAGAAGGTACAATTACCTCATCAAGTTCTACATTCCTCCCACTCACTTCTTTCGGGAGAAACTTCTTCTCTAGAAAGGATCCATTCTTAGCAACGAATATCTTGCCTTCGGATATTGATAGAAGGTGTACCCAACAGTTTCCTTTGGGTATCCTATGAAGGCCCATTTCTCCGATTTGGGTTCGAGCTTATCAGGTTGAAACCTTTTCACATAAGCATCATAGCCCCAAACTTTAAGAAACGACATCTTAGGTTTCTTGCTAAACCACAATTCATATGGTGTCATCTCAGTGGATTTAGATGGTGCCCTATTTAACGTGAATGCAGCTGTCTCTAATGCATAACCCCAAAACGATAGTGATAAATCGGTAAGAGACATCGTGGATCGCACCATACCTAATAAAGTATGGTTATGACGTTCGAACACACCATTACGTTGTGGTGTTCCAGGTGGCGTGAGTTGCGAAACTATTCCACATCGTTTCAAATGAAGACCAAACTCGTAACTCAAATATTCGTCTCCACGATCAGATCGTAGAAACTTTATTTTCTTGTTACGATGATTTTCCACTTCACTCTGAAATTCTTTGAACTTTTCAAATGTTTCAAACTTATGTCTCATCAATTATATATACCCATATCTGCTCAAATCATCTATGAAGGTCAGAAAATAACGATACCCGCCGCGAGCCTCAACACTCATCAGATCGCATACATCAGTATGTATTATTTCCAATAAGTCAGTTGCTTGCTCCATTGTTCCAGAGAATAGAGTCTTAGTCATCTTGGCCATGAGGCATGGTTCGCAAGCATCAAATGATTCATAATCAAGTGATTCCAAAAGCCCATCAGCATGGAGTTTGTTCATGCGCTTTACACCAATATGACCTAAACGGCAGTGCCACATATAAGTTGCACTATCATCATTAACTTTGCATCTTTTGGCTTCAATATTATGAATATGTGTATCACTACGATTGAGATTCAATAAACCACTTATATTGAGTGTATGACCATAGAAGGTTTTATTCATATAAATAGAACAATAATTATTCTTTGACTTAAATGAATAACCGTATTGCAATAAACATGATCCAATCATAGTTATGCTCAACACAAACACCAAATAACATATATTTTAGGTTCAACACTAATCCCGAAGGTAAAGGGAGTGTGCGATGATGATCTTATCAACCTTGGAATCACTTCCAACACACATCGTCACCTTGCCCTCAACTAGTTTCTGTTCATTTTGTAACTCCTGTTCCAAGTTACTAATCATAGCAACTGAACCAGTATCATATATCAAGGGGCTATTATGAACACTAGTAAAGTACACATCAATAATCTGTATATCAAATATACCTTTGTTCACTTTGCCATCCTTCTTATCCACCAAGTATTTGGGGGAGTTCCGCTTCCAGTGACCATTTCCTTTGTAGTAGAAGCACTCAGTTTCAGGCTTAGGTCTAGCTTTGGGCTTCTTCACGGGAGTGGGAACTTGCTTGCTATTCTTCTTGAAGTTGTAACATCCCAAATTTTCAATTTGGAATGTTATACATTAGATCATCAATACATATCATATTTTATTTGCTTTTGGTTTGATCCTAAAAATTCTACGCAACTCAAGGACCCTCGGAGAGAGTTAGGGGATTTCGTTATTTTCATATT
Organism: Triticum aestivum; assembly: GCF_018294505.1. NCBI lineage: Eukaryota > Viridiplantae > Streptophyta > Magnoliopsida > Poales > Poaceae > Triticum > Triticum aestivum. The sequence goes on along the minus strand of NC_057797.1, from coordinate 560,330,261 downwards.
TGAGTTTTCTCAAATTTTGAAAATAGGGTCAGTTGATTTTATTTATTTTATCTTCAATTATTTCTATTACAAAAATATGAGAGAGGGAATAAAATGACTTTGCCAAAATAAATAAATATTGAGGATTTAATAATAAAATCAAATAAGATTTTATTTTGGAGTTATTTGCTATTTTACTCGAATTTAGGAAAAATGCGTGTTTTCGAAAATTCCATTTACGCCCCAAATAAATGTTCATCCTGTTCAGCTTGATTTTAGAAGTCGGGGAAAATTTATTTCGGGATTTTTGGAGTCCGTTTAGTATTCGTTTTTCTGCGCGTAATTATTTAAAAAAACAAAATTGACTTTGGGCCGTGTTCGGCCAGGACTCCTCCGACCGGGCCTTTAAATAGCGCCGCCCCGAGCCCGTTTAGCCCAAGCTGCCGCGCCGCCAGGAACCCTAACCCTAGCGCCCCCCCTCCCGCCGCCGCATCGCCACGCCGCCCCACGCCGGACCCCGCCGCCGCCGAGGTTGACCCCGTCGCCGCCGCCAGTTATCCCTGGAAAATCGTTCAGTTTTTCGTCGATTTTTTTAGATCTGTTTTTTTAGATAGATCGGTTTTTTCCGGTTTAGTTTATTTAGCGAGCGTTCGCTCGTTCGTTCGTTTTAACGTATGCGTTCATCGTTTAGTTACAGAAAACGAACGTTCGTTCGTTAATCTGTTTTTTGTTTTTCTTTTTCTCGGATTTTCCACGATTATTTCTGATCAAGATTTCTGATCCGATTTTTGTTATAGTATAACTTTTTGCTCGTTTATCGGAATCGGGCGATTCAAGCGCCTGGAGTTTCGTCTCGAAACCCTCTTTCCGTTTAACCAACTCAAAGAAGTTTTTGCCTCTGTAAAATTTACCTTAGATCCAGATTAGTAAACGAAGCTTGTTTCTTTTGCCGTTTGACTTTCGTTGCTTCGTTCGATTTGATTGTTTTTGCAAACTGGAGTTCTTAAGTTGAACTTTCTGGTTAGATCTCTTATTTGAGTTTTACCCATGCATTAGATGAGTACTTATTGTATGCTTGTTTGTTTGTGATAGAGTACCCGGAGTGCGCCGCTTGCTACTTTGAATCGCTAGGTTTCGCAGATCATCCGCAAGGCAAGTAACACTTTGATCATACCACCTACTACCCAGTTTTTATTGCATTAGATCAATCCTCAAACATTGCATGATTAGGATCTAATTAAATTGTTGGTTGGGAAGTAGATGAGGTAGTACCTATTACCTGTTTTAATATCAAACCCTTGGGAGTTACTTCTACGTTGCTTATATTGCCATGCTATGCTAGTAGATGTGGATTGGGTGAGTGTATCCATGACAGATGTGAGGTTGTTAAATTAATGGTTTATTTAAGGTGGCAACTTAAACACACATCTGGGTGGATTGAGGCACCTGGGTATTCCAGCGATTGCCTGTTTTTCTTTATGGACCGCCACCCAGGCTCAAAGGGATCATGAGATCATTCATACTAGAAACTTCCATGTGTTGCCACAAGCTACTATGGGCTCTAGCATATTTGATTAAGTCGTGTGAACTCTTAAAGTGGTAGACTAGCAAATGTAGGGGAAAGTAGGTGTAACGGTCTACCCGTTCGTAAGGTGCTAGCACTTCTGAAAGACTGTGTCTCGATCATCCGTTTCTCAAACACCATGTAGTGCGAGAATCCCAACGGAGGAGATCGAGTCTTGTGGGGAAAAGTGCGCAAACCTCTGCAGAGTGTATAAACTAATCATGGTTAGCCGTGTCCCCGGTTATGGACAGCTTGAGTATCTAGTACTTGGATTTTCATGTGAATCTCATCATGTTACTCTAATTAATATTGTTGGGTTTTAATGATGATGCTTAATTGGGATTGAGAGGGTGTCTACACTCTCAATGTTTAACAACTACCATGATAGTTAAATAAAATTTATTCCTTTGCAATAGGGAAAAATTGGCTTTACGCAAAACTGTAACCATAGAGCTTTTCACCAGCCAAATATGCATGTAGTATAGCCATATTCTTTCATTACTCTCTATGTGTTACTTTGCCAGCATATTCCATGTGCTGACCCGTTTCGGGTTGCAACGTTCATGTTGCAGACTTTTCAGACGATGAGTAAGGTGCCTTTAGGTCGTGGTTCTATACTCAGTGATGCCGTTGGAGTTGATGGACTCACTTATCTTCCAAGCCTTCCGTTGTTATCGTCATTAGATGGCCTTAAGCCATATTTTTTGTAATAAGTTCTCTTTTGAGACATTCGATGTACTAAGTGTGTGATTGCTACTCTGTTATAAATCCATTCAAGTACTGTGCGTGTCAGCATTACTGATCCAGGGATGACACTGAAGCGCAGAGACCAGACTGTTTGAGGTCTGGTCCCTACAAGATGGTATCAGAGCACACACTGACTGTAGGACACGACCACTAAGCTAAAGCCCTAGATCACTACTCACTCTTCTCATTTCTGACTTCTCATCTTCTCTACTCTTTTAGGATGACGGATGCAAGGAACAAGTTCACGCAACCGGATGAAGATACACCATTTGGACGTCACTTGAAGGAAGTCACTAGATATCTGAACATCGGAGTACCAAGCTTCACCGGAACCTACAATGCCACTTTACCTGAAGAGGAGCGCTGGATGATTCAAGTTCAAGTTCCAGGAAGGACGTTCATGCCAGTCACTGAGCCCATAGAGTTTTCCTTTGATGCACCAACCTGGAGTCTAGGAAAGAGCATGGCAGCTCACATCGCCATGGGATGTATTGGAGAAGTTTACCGCAATGATCTCAAGGATACTATCTACCAGATTTGTGGGAGCCGAGATGAGCACTAGGAGATGATCAGCACCAAGCAGGAAAGATCAATCGCAGCTTTCATCCAGGAGTTAAACCAGCACATTCGACGTCAGGAGAACCAGATGTGCACAGACACGATAGATCTGAAGAAGGCAAGGACAAGAATCACGGAACTGGAGGAAGAACTCAAGGCCACACATGAAGATTACATGGAGGAAATCGAAGTATTAGTGGAGAAGAATGATGACCTGATCAAGAAGATCGGAATATTCATGGGAGACCCTACACCAGTAGAAGAAGACGAAGAACCCAAGGAGATTCACCCGGAATACTACATCATCATCGACGACACTGACTCGGACGCAGACGATAGCGATGATGACTATGTTGATGAAGCTGGAGCAGATATCATGGAGTCTGCAACCGAAGAATATTTCTAGTAGACCACCCCATCAGTAGTAGTATTCCCCCATGTAAATAGAGTAGTCCGAGCACTTTTGCGATAGTTAGACCGATTGTATGCCCTTGTTTGATTGAATGAAGTGAATTGTTTGCCTTTGCCTCATGTGCATATGGGTAGTGTTTTATCTCTAGACCCTCTCTATTCTTAAATATCATCTTTTCTAAATCCATCAGATGCCTCCGAGACGTGACCCCGGATTTACCTTCCCACCAGAGCTCACTCAATTGATCCAGCAGCAGAATACGTTGATGGAGTTGCTAGTCCAGAATCAGAATCAGGGGAACAACAACAACCCACCACCACCACCACCTGTTGATCACTTAACCCGTTTTCTTAGGCTGAATCCGCCGGTGTTATCTAGTAGCACCGAGCCTATAGTAGCAGATGATTGGCTCCGCAAGACAGCAAGGGAGTTCACCACGGCAGGATGCACAGATGCAGAAAAGGTGAAATTTGCCGCACATCAGTTGGATGGACCCGCAGCATCATGGTGGGAGAATTTCACCGCCACTTACCCTATCGACACTGTCACGTGGGACCAGTTTCAGTAGGCTTTCCGTACTGCCCATGTTTCAGCAGGAGCTATGGCCATAAAGAAGCGTGAGTTTCACAACTTACGCCAAGGAGGACGGACAGTTGGCCAGTATGTGGATGACTTTAGTAAGCTAGCATGTTATGTCCCAGATGACGTTGCTACGGATGCAGCTAAGCAGGAGAAGTTTCTGGAAGGACTGAATGATGAGTTGAGCATGCAGTTGATGGTAGCAAGCTTCAACAACTACCAGGAGTTGGTAGATCATGCTCTTATGATTGAAGGGAAGCAGCAGCAGATTGAGAACCGCAAGAGGAAGTATGGACAAGGGAAGTACAATTCTGGAGCTCAGCAGAAGCCACGTTTTACTCCTAAACCGGGAGGACCTTTTCAGCACACTCATGGAGGAGGAAGTTCGCATAATCATAATGGCCCCAAGAATGGGAATGGGAATGGAGGAAGCAACGGCCAGAACCGTACCAACCCATCAACCCCAGCCAAGAGAGACCTGAGCCAAGTCACTTGCTTTAAGTGTCACAAGACCGGACATTATGCCAATGAATGTCCTGAATCCCAGAATGGAAATGGCAATGGAAGCTCTGGGAAGAAGCCAAACCCTTTCAATAGGGGACAGGTGAACCACGTAAACATGGAGGAGGTTGAAGACCAGCCGGATGCAGTAATCGGTAAGTTTTTGGTTAAGTCTTTTACTGCAATCATTCTTTTTTATACTGGTGCATCGCATTCATACATCTCAAGGGGATTTGTGGATAAGTATAACCTGCCCACCAAGGTTCTTAGAACACCTATGCTAGTAAGCTCACCAGGAGCGGAGTATATGGCCAGTCGAGGGTGTTTTCAAGTGCCATTGAGTATAGGTAGGCATGTGTTTCCCTCGGATTTGATCATTTTGGAATCACAAGGTTTGGATGTAATTCTGGGTATGGATTGGCTGTCGATGTATGGAGGAAACATCGATTGCGCCAGTAAGTCGATTTTGCTTACCACCCCAGAAGGAAGAAGGATCAAGTATGTATCCCGACATGTGCCTAATAGGACTCAAGTAAATTCCCTAATAGGAGTTGTACAGGAGGAAGTACCGGTGGTAAAGGATTTTCCTGATGTATTTCCATAGGAGTTGCCAGGCATGCCACCGGATAGAGACATTGAGTTCTTGATTGAGCTTTTGCCAGGCACAGGGCCAATATCTAAAAGACCATACAGGAGGCCCGCAAAGGATTTGGAGGAGATTAAGAAGCAGATTAAGGAGTTACTGGATAAAGGCTATATTCGCCCAAGTTCTTCGCCTTGGGGATCGCCAGTACTTCTAGTGGAGAAAAAGGATGGATTGTTAAGGATGATTGTCAATTATCGAGGATTGAATGAAGTAACAATCAAGAACAAGTACCCACTACCGATGATCAATGATCTGTTTGATCGATTGCAAGGAGTCAAGGTATTTTCCAGGATCGATCTGCGATCAGGATACCATCAGTTGAAGATTCAAGAATAGGATATACCTAAGACGGCTTTTACCACCAGGTATGGGCTGTACGAGTACACCGTTATGTCATTTGGTCTAACTAACACACCTGCCTATTTTATGAACATGATGAACAAAGTGTTTATGGAGTTTTTGGATAAGTTCGTCATAGTGTTCATAGATGATATTCTGGTTTACTCGAAGAATGAAGAGGAGCATAAGGAGCATTTGCGTTTGGTACTCGAGAAGCTCAGAGAACATCAGTTATATGCCAAGCTTAGCAAATGTGAGTTTTGGTTGAACGAAGTTGGATTCCTCGGACACGTTATATCCGGAGAAGGTATAGCAGTAGATCCCACCAAGGTTGACACTGTGACAAATTGGGAAGCCCCAACAATAGTTGGAGAGATCCGGAGTTTTCTTGGACTTGCATAATACTACCGGAGATTCATTGAAAATTTCTCGAAGATTGCAAAACCTATGACGGAGTTGTTGAAGAAGGATACCAAATTCAAATGGACTGAGAAATGTGAGGCCAGTTTCCAGGAGTTGAAGAAACATTTGGTTACATCACCAGTGTTGATTTTGCCGGATCAGGACAAGGATTATGAGGTGTATTGCGATGCTTCACGTTGAGGACTTGGAGCAGTGCTTATGCAGGAGGGAAGAGTTGTTTCATATGCCTCACGACAACTTAAGCCTCATGAGTTGAATTATGCCACGCATGATTTGGAGTTAGCAGCCGTAGTGCATGCATTAAAGACTTGGAGACATTTTCTCATTGGAAACCATTGTGAAGTGTACACGGATCACAAGAGTTTGAAGTACATTTTCACACAGAAGGAGCTAAATCTCAGGCAAAAAAGATGGTTAGAGCTCATCAAGGATTATGACATGAGATTACATTATCATCCCGGAAAGGCTAACGTAGTAGCCGACGCGTTGAGTCGTAAAAGCCATGTCAACACCTTAATGACGGGAGATTTACCGAAGGAGTTAGCCAAGGACCTTCGTGAGCTATGTTTGGAGATATTTCCAGGGGCTATGTAGCAGCATTGGAGATTCAGTCCACTTTGATGGGTAAGATCAGAGAAGCTCAGAAGACTGACAAGGAGATTGCTTCTATTAAAGAGAAAATGAGCAAAGGAAAAGCTAAAGGATTTCGTGAGGATGAGCATGATACCCTATGGTTTGAAGACCGTGTTTATGTGCCCAATGACCCGGAGATCAGGAAGTTAATTCTCCAAGAGGCCCATGACTCACCATACTCAATTCACCCAGGAAATACCAAGATGTATTTGAATTTGAAGGATACTTTCTGGTGGACCGGAATGAAGAAGGACATTACGGAGTATGTAGAAATTTGTGATGTATGTCATAGAGTAAAAGCAGAGCATTAGAAGCCAGCGGGATTGCTACAGCCATTGCCAATACCCGAATGGAACTGGGATAAGTTAGGCATGGATTTCATTACGGGATTGCCCAGAACTCGTTCAGGCTATGACTCGATTTGGGTTGTAGTCGATCGTTTGACAAAGGTAGCTCATTTCATCCCAGTGAAGACTACCTACACCAGTGCTAAGTTGGCAAAGATATACATGACTAGGATCGTATGTCTGCATGGAGTTCCAAGGAGTATTGTATCAGATAGAGGAACCCAGTTTACCTCAAAGTTCTGGAATCAGTTGCATGAAACTTTGGGTACCAGGCTAGAGTTCAATACAGCTTTTCATCCGTAGACAGATGGACAGACCGAGAGAGTCAATCAGATTTTGGAGGATATGTTGAGAGCTTGCGCGCTACATTACGGATCTAGTTGGGACGACAATTTTCCATATGCAGAGTACTCTTACAACAACAGTTATCAATCCAGTTTGAAGATGGCCCATTTCGAATCCTTGTACGGAAGGAGGTGCAGGACCCCATTGTCGTGGGATGAAGTTGGAGACCGCCAGTTGTTTGGACCAGATTTCATTAAGGAGTCTGAACAAAAGGTGAAATTGATTCGCGAAAGGCTCAAGGTAGCCCAGTCTAGGCAGAAGAGCTACGCAGATTCTACACGCAAGGAGACAGTTTACGAAGTCGGAGACCGAGTTTATCTTCGAGTATCTCCACTTCGAGGAGTCAAGCGTTTTGGAGTTAAGGGAAAGTTAGCGCCACGTTTTGTATGACCATACAAGGTTTTGGAGCGTATGGGAGAAGTAGCCTACAAGTTGGAATTGCCCGAAGGATTGTCGAGTGTTCACGATGTATTCCACGTTTCCCAGTTGAAGAAGTGCCATGCAGAGATGGCTGATATACCGCTGAGAGATACAGTACCACTGGAAGCGATTCAGTTGGACAGTGATTTGACCTATGAAGAGAAACCAATCAAGATTCTTGGGTATGCCAGCCGAGTCACCCGCAGCAAGGTTATCAAGTTTTGCAAAGTTCAGTGGAGCCACCACACCGAGGATGAAGCCACCTGGGAACGAGAGGAAGATTTGCTGAAGGATCACCCTCACCTATTTTCTAGCCAACCCGAATCTCGAGGGCGAGATTCATCTTAAGGGGGTAGGTTTGTAACATCCCAAATTTTCAATTTGGAATGTTATACATTAGATCATCAATGCATAACATATTTTATTTGCTTTCGGTTTGATCCTAGAAATTCTACGCAACTCAAGGATCCTCGGAGAGAGTTGGGGATTTCGTTATTTTCATATTTGAGTTTTCTCAAATTTTGAAAATAGGGTCAGTTGATTTTATTTATTTTATCTTCAATTATTTCTATTACAAAAATACGAGAGAGGGAATAAAATGACTTTCCCAAAATAAAGAAATATTGAAGATTTAATAATAAAATCAAATAAGATTTTATTTTGGAGTTATTTGCTATTTTATTCGAATTTAGGAAAAATGCGTGTTTTTCAAAATTTCATTTAGGCCCCAAATAAATGTTCATCCTGTTCGGCTTGATTTTAGAAGCCAGGGAAAAATTATTTCGGGATTTTTGGAGTCCGTTTAGTATTTCTTTTATTTGTTTTTCTGCGCATAATTATTAAAAAAAATGAAACCGACTTTGGGCCGTGTTCGGCCAGGACTCCTCCGGCCGGGCCTTTAAATAGCGCCACCCCGAGCCCGTTTAGCCCAAGCCGCCGTGCCGCCAGGAACCCTAACCCTAGCGTCGCGCCGCCGCCGAAGCCCGCCACCGCGCCGCCCCACGCCGCCCTGCCACCGCGTCGCCGCCGCCCCACGCCGCGCCGCCGCCGGACCCCACTGCCACCGTCGGACCCCGCCGCTGCCGAGGTTGACCCCGCCGCCGCCGCCTGTTTTCCCCGAAAAACCGTTCGGTTTTCCGTTTGATTTTTCATCGGTTTTTTTAGATCCGTTTTTCTAGATAGATCGGTTTTTTCCGGTTTAGTTTATTTAGCAAGCTTTCGCTCGTTCGTTCGTTTTAACGAACGCGTTCATCATTTAGTTACAGAAAACGAACGCTCGTTTGTTAATCTGTTCGTCGTTTTTCTTTTTCTCGGATTTTCCGTGATTATTTCTGATCGTGATTTCTAATCCGATTTTCGTTCTAGTATAACTTTTCGCTCGTTTATCGGAATCAGGCGATTCAAGCGCCTCGAGTTTCATCTCGAAACCCTCTTCCCGTTTAACCAACTCAAACAAGTTTTTGCCTCTGTAAAATTTGCTTTAGATCCAGATTAGTAAATGAAGCTTGTTTCTTTCGCCGTTTGACTTCCGTTGCTTCGTTCGATTTGATTCTTTTTGCAAACCGGAGTTCTTAAGTTGAACTTTCTGGTTAGATCTCTTATTTGAGTTTTAGTCGTGCATTAGATGAGTACTTATTGTATGCTTATTTGTTTGCGATAGAGTACCCAGAGTGCGCCGCTTGCTACTTCGAATCGCTAGGTTTCGCGGATCATCAACAAGGCAAGTAACACTTTGATCATACCACATACTACCCAGTTTTTATTGCATTAGATCAATCCTCAAACATTGCATGATTAGGATCTAATTAAATTGTGGGTTGGGAAGTAGATGAGGTAGTACCTATTACCTGTTTTATTATCAAACACTTTGGAGTTACTTCTATGTTGCTTATATTGCCATTCTATGCTAGTAGACGTGGATTGGGTGAGTGTATCCATGACAGATGTGAGGTTGTTAAATTAATGGTTTATTTAATGTGGCAACTTAAACACACATCTGGGTGGACTGAGGCACCTGGGTATTCCAGCGATTGCCTGTTTTTCTTTATGGACCGCCACCCAGGCTCAAAGGGATCATGAGATCATTCATACTAAAAACTTCCGTGTGCAGCCACAAACTACTATGGGCTCTAGCATAGTTGATTAAGTCATGCGAACTCTTACAGTGGTCGACTAGCAGATGTAGGGGAAAGTAGGTGTAACGGTCTACCCGTTCGTAAGGTGCTAGCACTTCTGAAAGACTGTGTCTCGATCATCCGTTTCTCAAACACCATGTAGTGCGAGAATCCCAACGGAGGAGACCGAGTCTTGTGGGGAAAAGTGCGCAAACCTCTGCAGAGTGTATAAACTAATCATGGTTAGTCGTGTCCCCGGTTATGGACAGTTTGAGTATCTAGTACTTGGATTTTCATGTGAATCTCATCATGTTACTCTAATTAATATTGTTGGGTTTTAATGATGATGCTTAATTGGGATTGAGAGGGTGTCTACACTCTCAATGTTTAACAACTACCATGATAGTTAAATAAAATTTATTCCTTTGAAGTAGGGAAAAATTGGCTTTACGCAAGACTGTAACCATAGAGCTTTCCACCAGCCAAATATGCATGTAGTATAGCCTTATTCTTTCATTACTCTCTATGTGTTACTCTGCCAGCATATTCCATGTGCTGACCTGTTTCGGGCTGCAACGTTCATGTTGCAGACTTTTCAGACGACGGGTAAGGTGCCTGTGATTCCTACTCTGTTATAAATCCATTCAAGTACTGTGCGTGTTAGCATTACTGATCCAGGGATGACACTGAAGCGCAGAGAGCAGACTGTTTGAGGTCTGGTCGCTACATAAGTTCCATCTCTTTCCCCTACCCTTTTTACTTGAAACTAGTGGTATTGTCAACCATCAACACTTGATACTTTTTTTGATTTCTACCTTCACCGATTTCAGCATCGCGAAGAGCTCGGGAATAGTTTTCGTCATCCTTTGCATATTATAGTTCATCACAAAGTTCCAGTAACTTGGTGATAGTGACTAGAGAATTTTGTCAATCACTATCTTATATAGAAGATTAACTCCCACTTGATTCAAGCGATTGTAGTACTCAGACATTCTGAGCACATGCTCACTAGCTGAGCTATTCTCCTCCATCTTGTAGGCAAAGTACTTGTCAGAGGTCTCATACCTCTTAACATGGGCATGAGTCTGAAATACCAATTTCAGCTCTTGGAACATCTCATATGCTCCGTGGCGTTCAAAATGTTTTTGAAGTCCCGGTTCTAAGCCGTAAAGTATGGCGCACTAAACTATCAAGTAGTCATCATACCGAGCTTGTAAAACGTTCATAACGTCTACATCTGCTCCTGCAAAAGGTCCGTCACCTAACGGTGCATCAAGGACATAATTCTTCTGTGCAGCAATGAGGATAATCCTCATATCACGGATCCAGTCCGCATCATTGCTACTATTATCTTTCAACTTATTTTTCTCTAGGAACATATCAAAAATAAACGGGGAGCTATAACGTGAGCTATTGATCTACAACATAATTTGCAAATACTATCAGGACTAAGTTCATAATAAATTAAAGTTCAATTAATCATATTACTTAAGAACTCCCACTTAGACAGACATCCCTCTAGTCATCTAAATGATCACGTGATCCATATCAACTAAACCATGTCTGATCATCACGTGACATGGAATAGTTTTCAATGGTGAACACCACTATGTTGATCGTATCTACTATATGACTCCCCCTATGGGCGCGCCCCTCCGAGGGCACCACACACGACTAAGATAAATCTTGGAGTGCCTTTGGGGTGCCCCCCTGCCCACGTATATGAAGGAGGGGGAAGAGGAGGCCGGCCTAGGAGGGGCGCGCCTATAGGGGGAGTCCAACTAGGATTCCCAATCTTAGTTGGAGTCCCCTTCCTTTTCCAAGAGGGGAGAGAAGGAAGGAGTAGGAGAGGGAGAAGGAAAGAGAGGGGGCGCCGCCCCCTCCATAGTACAATTCGGACTTGCCACGGGGGGCGGCCACCCCTTGAGGCCCTTCTCATCTTTCCCGTATGGCCCATTAAGGCCCACTACTTCCCCCAGGAAATTCCCGTAACTCTCCGGTACTCCGAAAAATACCCAAATCACTCGGAACTGTTCCAATATCCGAATATAGCCTTCCAATATATCGATCTTTTCGTCTCAATTATTTCGAGACTCCTTGTCATGTCCGGGATCTCATCCGGGACTCCGAACAACCTTCAGTACATCAAATCACATAACTCATAATACAAATCGTCATCGAACGTTAAGCGTGCGGACCCTACGGGTTCGAGAACTATGTAGACATGACCGAGACACATCTCTGGTCAATAACCAATAGCGGAACATGGATGCTCATATTGGATCCTACATATTCTACAAAGATCTCTATCGGTCAAACCGTATAACAACATACGTTATTCCCTTTGTCATCGGTATGTTACTTACCCGAGATTCGATCATCGGTATCCTCATACCTAGTTCAATCTCGTTCCCGGCAAGTCTCTTTACTCGTTCCATAGTGCATCATCTCGTAACTAACTCTTTAGTCACATTTCTTGCAAGGCTTATAGTGATGAGCATTACCAAGAGGGCCCATAGATACCTCTCCGACAATCGAAGTGACAAACCCTAATCTCGATCTATGCCAACTCAACAAACACCATCGGAGACACCTGTAGAGCATCTTTATAATCACCCAGTTACGTTGTGAAGTTTGATAGCACACTAAGTGTTGTTCTGGTATTCGGGAGTTGCATAATCTCATAGTCATAGGAACATTTATAAGTCATGAAGAAAGCAATAGCAATAAACTAAACGATCATAGTGCTAAGCTAACGGGTGTCTAGTCCATCACATCATTCTCTAATGATGTGACCACGTTCAAATGACAACACATGTCTATGGCTAGGAAACTTAACCATCTTTGATTAACGAGCTAGTCAAGTAGAGGCATACTAGGGACATTGTTTGTCTATGTATTCACACATGTATTAAGTTTCCGGTTAATACAATTCTAACATGAATAATAAACATTTATCATGATATAAGAAAATATAAATAACAACTTTATTATTGCCTCTAGGGCATATTTTCATCACGAATATAGTCATCCAATATATCAATCTTTATTTCTTGAGCATTTCGAGACTGCTCGCCATGTCCGTGATCTCATCCCGGACTCCAAACTTTCTTCGGTACATCAAAACACATAAACTCATAATACCGGTCGTCATCGAACGTTAAGCGTGCGGACCCTGCGGGTTCAAGAACTATGTAGACATGACCGAGAATCATCTCCAGTCAATAACCAATAGCGGAACCTGGATGCTCATATTGGTTCCTACATATTCTACGAAGATCTTTATCGGTCAAACCACATAACAACATACGTTGTTCCCTTTGTCATCGGTATGTTACTTGCACGAGATTGGATCGTCGGTATTATCATACCTAGTTCAATCTCATTACCGGCAAGTCTCTTTACTCCCTCCGTAATGCAACATCTCGCAACTAACTCATTAGTCACATTGCTTGCAAGGCTTATAGTGATGTGCATTACCGAGAGGGCCCAGAGATACCTCTCCGACAATCGGAGTGACAAATCCTAATCTCGATCTATGCCAACTCAACAAACACCATCGGAGACACGTGTAGAGCATCTTTATAATCACCCAGTTACGTTGTGATGTTTGATAGCACACAAAGTGTTCCTCCGGTATTCGGGAGTTGCATAATCTCATAGTCGTAGGAACGTGTATAAGTTATGAAGAAAGCAATAGCAATAAACTAAACGATCATAGTGCTAACCTAACGGATGGGTCATGTCAATCACATCATTCTCTAATGATGTGATCCCGTTTATCAAATGACAGCTCATGTCTATGGTTAGGAAACTTAACCATCTTTGATTAACGAGCTAGTCAAGTAGAGGCATACTAGTGACACTCTGTTTGTCTATGTAGTCACACATGTACTAAGTTTCCGGATAATACAATTCTAGCATGAATAATAAACATTTATTATGATATAAGGAGATATAAATAACAACTTTATTATTACCTCTAGGGCATATTTCCTTCAATATCTTTGTATAAGAAACGAACACACACACTCTCTCTAATTTATCGTTTGTTGTCCCTTTCTTTTTCACACACATACTTTTTTGCACACTCACTCGTTCTTCTTCACACGCACTTGATCTCTCTCGAGTTAGGCATTCTCTTCGATCCATGACATATAGATTTATTGAAAAGTCAAACATCACAAAGTTTGACCATGTATGTGGAGAAAAACATTTACATATAGAACGGCGAACATATATCATTAGATTCATCATGAGATGTAGTTTCGTATGATGTATCTTTGGTATTGTACATATAAATAATATTTGCGTAAATCTGGTCAAAGTTTCCAAAGTTCGACTTCTAAAAAATTTATATCCACTACATTATCGAGCAGATGGAATATCTCTTTCCCCCTCTCTGCTATCTGATGCACCACTCAACCGTATCGGGGCTCCTCTATCTCTCTCAAACTTTATATCTCCCTAGTTTTTTTTGTTTTTTTGGTATATCTCCCTGGTTCACACATACACATATCTCGCTCGCGCTACATAGACCCATCTAACACTCTCCGCTCTTGTTCTCTCTCTATGTGACATGCACCCCCTAAGTACCATAATCCCTCACTCCATCATAGGCGCACGCACTCCCCCCTAAGTATGACTATCTCTCACTAGCCATCAGGAACACATGTATTGTCTCTTTCCATCCATACGTCTATCTCGATATCTCTCGGGGTATCTTCTATTGCGCACACACCTTGTCACTCGATCTCCCACCCATGTAGTCCCATCAAGATCTCCAGGGGATCTCTCTATCATAAACATACACTCTCTCCTCCCCATGTCTACATTTTCTACATACGTCTCTCTTGATATCTCTCCCTTGTTTGTCAGACCTCTCTTGGCCACATACTAGGGGTCTTTCTCTCTCGGTTGCAAACAACCACACACTATCTCCTCACCTCACTTCCGCTGTCGAAGATGCATGTGTGATATGTTTGCATAAGACACACACACTTTTTCTCTACTTTTATCGTGTGTTGTTCATGTCTCTTTCACACATGCACACACACTTTTTTCAGTCACTCTTTCTATTTCACACACACCCTCTCTCTCTAGTTAGGTACTCTCTCACGTCCTTAAGCATATGGATGTTTTGAAAAGTCAAACCACAGAAAAGTTTGACCACGTATATGTGGAGAAAAACATTTACATCTAGAAGGATCATTAGATTCATCACAACATGTACTTACTTCATACTATCATTTATCTTTGGTATTGTAGATATAAGTAATTTCTTTATAAACTTGGTCAAAGTTTCAAAAGTTTGACTTCAAAAAAAGTAGGCACTACATTATCGAACGGAGGGAGTAGCTCTTTCTCTCTCTCTACTGTCTCTCACGGGCCTCCCCTCTCACTCGAGCTCTCTATACCGAGGGATTATATGGTCACTGTGTCAGCATATAGCTCCGTATATTGTTTAGTTGACCGGTCAACCAGTCAGATGATGCCTTGTCAGCTCGTGTTCTCTATCTTCGTCTGCTGGCCCATGTGGCAGTGGGTGAAAATAAGTAAACTAGAGGCCCATCTAACACGCAGTGAAGTAAACAAAGTTGAAACCACTCGGGATAGCACCCCACACGCTAATAAATTGAGGGCACACTTCTTTCGCGTGAAGAACGCACTCGCGCACACTTCACCACTGTGCGGCGGCATGCACAGAAGGACGCACTCGCGCACACCCAACACACAATACACACCAGCACACGTATACACCAGCGTCGCCGCCGCCTGATCTAAATCGTTAATGTACCTTCATAGTGTTCATGGTTTGATCGTAGGACAATTTTGTTTTATTTTCTACCACGTTTCCCAACAACTGGCGCCACACATCGACCAGAGCGACGACCCCAGTGACCACAACGGCCATGACTTCTCGATCATGAATGGTCTGCAATCTTCCTTTCTTTTTCCCTTCAAAATGACTTGTACTGAAACACAACAAATTTTGATTTGCATAGTAGATGTAGGCATTCTAGCTTTAACCATCACAAATATGATACTGTCAGTAGTGAATCGCTGCATTCCTTCTGTCTGGTGAAGAGAAGACGCAACAGCGGCAGATACTCTCATTCCTTTTGTTCCCCGTTGCATGATGATGATGATGCTGCTCCCCGCCGTCAGCATAAGCCTCAATCAGTGCATGCATAGATGCGACGTCCGGTGTATTTGAACAGATTAAGTACCAGAGAACTCCTTCAGCAAAAGACTTTTTTCCTTGAAGATTACACATGTGTGATGTGTAATGACTTTACTCTAGAATTTTTTTTGGAAAAGGAGGATGACCCCCGACCTCTTCATCTGAGAGATGCATGCGGTCATTTTATTGATTATTCTCGAGAACCTTATAAAGTAGTACAACAATATACCTGAATCCGCCATCTTGGCAACATCTGCCGCTTCTCCAATCCATATGATGAAGGGTGCAAGCTGGGCCAAATACTCAGACCTCTCACCTAAGCCTAACATCTAAAAGTCGGAGGCCCCGACCGAGCCACATACCGGGTCCGGGTCATAAACCGGTCCGACGCACTCACATGTGTCGTCGCCGCCATCTTCCACTGGTCCATCTTCAGAGCAGATTGATGTGCCAACCTTGGCAGGTAACTCCTCAATCGACGCCACCATGATACCAAACGACGACCTCCACCTACGCGAGTCCATCTCCAAGCAACGGACGCAGATCCATGCTAGGATAGGGCCGCACCACCGCCGTTGCCCACCATCCACAAGCGCCACCCAGCTACAAGGTTCCCAAAGCGGTGCCTTCAAGAAGGGAACTGCAACGTGAGCTCCATCGCCGCCCAACAAAGTTAGGGCTTTCGCCCAGGAGACCTAGGGGAAGGATAAGTGAGGGGATCAGTCTATACCGACACCTCCAAGGAGGGGAACGACGCCCTCAGGCGTCGCCGTTGACGCGGCCGGCCATGGCCGACCAGGGATTCCGCCCACACTAGATCCCCGCCACCAGCAGCGCCTCATGTACAGAACCGGCGACCCAAGGAAGCGCGGCCCGATAAGGATGGCCCGCACGACGAAAGGGGAGGAGGGAAGGCACCAGATCGCGCGCACCGGCCACCGCAGAAACCGCCGCCGGCCGTCAACGACCACCGGATCCCGCCGCTCGCGCGGCTGGGACGCCAGATCCACCGCCCGCACGGTTGCTAGCCGGCCGTGCCTTGCCAATGGAGCCTCCGCTCCAGATCCGGAGTTCCTCACGCAGAGGCGGGGCAACCGAGGCCATGCCGCCATCATCCTTGGCGCCCCGGTCTTGCCCGGCGGCTGCCTCAGGCGGCGGCGAGGAAGGGAAGAGGAGGAGGGGCGTCTAGGGAGGAGGGTGGCTAGGGTTGGGAGGGAGGAGGAGGAGGGGCGGCTAGGACTTTACTCTAGAATCTAGAGATCACCTCTTCTTCAACTGCAGATTTACAAAACACTGTTGGAAATACATATGCCCAAATTGGATACCGGCAAATGAGGATATCCAAGTACACATTTCCAGGCTACGCGCTCATATCAATTTACCATTTGCTATGGATATTATCATTCATGTTTCTTGGGCAATATGGAACACAAGAAATGACTTTATCTTGAAGAACATACCCCCAAGCCTCTATGCCTGCAGGAAAAGAATGACAAATGAAATCCAATGGCTGGTTCATACAGCAACGCGCAAATCCTTCGCCGCTCTGCTACAATGGGTGAAGGAGTTCAGATGATGATACTACTTTTCTTGTTTATATAGTTTTTTGGTCTCATTGTTTGTATTCATTTCACTCTTGGGTCTTCACCCAGTGAGTTTGTGGTAGTTGGTTGCCTGTATAGTTCTTTTCCTTTAGTTTTTCTCTTTTCTTTTTGAAACCTTGTATAATTTATTTGAAAATTAATTAAATACGCAACAGATTCATGATGTTTTTCTTAAAGAAAAGATTAGCGTTCAATTAACCGACGTTGTGGAGATAGACTCCTACATCAATGCTACTTTAGTTATTATTATTTTTTATTGCCTAAGCATCTGAACAAGCACTCTTGCATTGGAGATGCCTTAAGGTTTACTCCTCTACTTTTTAAGGTTCGATTAGAGTTGTCCTTATATAGGTGTACCATTGCCCATGGCTTCAGCCTTTTTGAATAAGAAAACGGTGATGCCACACGGATAATTTTTTACAGAGTTTACGAGCTGGCACATGTGGCAGAGTGGGGGGTGGTGTTACCCAGCGCATGTAGGATTATTCATAAGGAAAAGACCGGCAGCTAAAATGAACTGCATGTCGCATTATGAAGGTAGTATCATAGACAAGTATCATATGCATGATACTAATTTATGATACTGCCCACTATGAATAGCTTAAATGGACTGCATGCCGCATTTTCCTTTTGAGAGACAAGCATGACCGGTTTTAGAAAGCAGACAGACAATGACCAGTCAGCGGGGAAGAAACAGATAAGAACTGTCCGTAGAATGTCACCCCATTGACCAGGGCCAACGCGATCCCTAAATAGACACTGCTCTTCTGTACGTCAAAACCTAACGACCACCTGCGGACAGGACATGCCGCGAACAGCGCTCGAATCAAGAATTCCCTTGCCATTGTCATGCGTCCGTCCCATATAAATTGTGTTTTCCCTTCAGTGCCTCAGCAACCTTTCTCGCCGGCCGAAATGGCAAATAACTTCCTCCTCGGAGGCCTGGGGGCCATCCTTGTCGTCGCGGTCGTGGTGGGCGTAGTCGCCACCGTGACCAGCTCCGGTAACAATAAGGCCGGCGACAACTTCAATGTCCCAGGTGAGGCCAACCTTGCCACCTCCGGCAAGTCGGTCAAGTCTCTGTGCGCCCCCACGCTGTACAAGGAGTCGTGCGAGAAGACCCTCACCTCGGCCTCCAATGGCACCGAGAACCCCAAAGAGGTGTTCGCCACCGTTGCCAAGTCGGCGATGGAGTCGATCAAGTCGGCGGTGGAGCGGTCAAAAAGTATCGGGGAGGTCAAGTCGAGCGACCCCTTGACGGAGGGCGCGCGCCAGGACTGCAAGGAGCTCCTGGAGGACTCCGTGGACGACCTCAAGGGCATGGTCGAGATGGCCGGCGGCGACATCAAGGTGCTCCTTAGCCGCACCGACGACCTCGAGCACTGGATCACCGGTGTGATGACCTTTATCGACACCTGCGCCGATGGCTTCGCCGACGAGAAGCTCAAGGCGGACATGCAGGGCATCCTGCGCAACGCCACGGAGCTCAGCAGCAACGCGCTCGCCATCACCAACAGCCTCGGCGCCATCTTCAAGAAGCTCGACCTCGACGTGTTCAAGACCGACTCCCGCCGCCGCCTCTTGTCTGCGGAGGAGTCGAAGTACCCCGCGTGGATGAAGGCTCCAGAAAGGAAGCTACTGGCCTCCGGTGGCTTGCCAGCGCCGAACGCGGTTGTGGCCAAGGACGGAAGCGGCAAATTCAAGACCATCCAGGACGCCGTGAACTCCATGCCCAAGGATCACCCTGGCCGGTACGTGATCTACGTCAAGGCTGGGGTCTACGAAGAGATGGTCATGGTCCCCAAGGACAAGGTCAACATATTCATGTATGGCGACGGCCCCAAGCAAAGCCGCGTCACCGGCAGTAAGAGCTTCGCCGACGGCATCACCACCATGAAGACCGCCACCTTCTGTGAGCCCTAGCTATATATAGCTAGCTAGCATTTGGTGCAGCACGAGTAAGGTTAGGTTGCACAGGGCAATGCAGGTAGTAATTAACTCGTACGTATCTTGTCTGCTGCATGCTGCAGCCATTGAGGCGGCCGGGTTCATCTGCAAGAACATGGGGTTCCACAACACGGCTGGCGCGGAGAAGCACCAGGCGGTGGCGCTGCGGGTGCAGGGCGACCTCTCGGCGTTCTTCAACTGCCGGTTCGACGCGTTCCAGGACACGCTGTACGTGCACGCCCGGCGCCAGTTCTTCCGCAACTGCGTCATCTCCGGCACCATCGACTTCATCTTCGGCAACTCGGCCGCCGTGTTCCAGAACTGTCTCATCATCACGCGCCGGCCCATGGACAACCAGCAGAACTCGGTGACTGCGCACGGCCGCACGGACCCCAACATGAAGTCCGGGCTGGTGATCCAGAACTGCCGCCTGGTGCCGGACCAGAAGCTGTTCGCGGACCGCTTCAAGATCCCGTCCTACCTGGGCAGGCCGTGGAAGGAGTTCTCGCGGCTGGTCATCATGGAGAGCATGATCGCCGACTTCATCAAGCCCGAGGGGTACATGCCGTGGAACGGCGACTTCGCGCTCAAGACGCTCTACTACGCCGAGTTCGGCAACCGCGGCCCCGGCGCCGGCACCAGCAAGAGGGTCACCTGGCCAGGGTTCCGCGTCATCGGGAACAAGGAGGCCGAGCAGTTCACCGCAGGGCCCTTCATCGACGGGGCGACATGGCTCAAGTTCACCGGCATGCCCAACTACCTCGGATTCAAGGTCTAAACGCGCATGCATATGCATGCATGCAACGCCTGCCCCCTGTACATGAGATACCGATCGAGGTAAACGTAATGTGTGTACGGAACGTGTGATGACTGATGCTTGCAAGATCAGCAAACCTTCGCTGCTCCGTTATCACCTTCTGTTCTTTTCTGGAGTTCTCTTTTCCCTGGTAAATGATTAAGTGTATGTTGTGAGTTGTGACATTGATTAACTGGAAAATGTATCATTCAGATGCCCATTAACTGCGTCTGCGTTGCTACTACTACTCCATTATTTTATGCTCATATTTGCTGCACATCTCAACTTCTTATTTTGGACTGCTACTACGTAGTATACGTGACAGCGCCGAGACAGAAGGGACCGACCGAACCTCTCAAAAAATAATCTCCACGTACGCATTAGCTTGTGTTTAAGTTTAACCCGGGTCAAAACAAACTTCCAAAGCAAGCTAGCATTTACGCCTCACCAAATTATCATGCATGCGCTCCGGCCTGGCATTCAACCATCCCCTAATGCGTGACGTCCGGCCGGACGCGGCAGGGAGATTACAAACTGCAATGAACTGGAATTGATAGAGGAGAGAGCCGCCGATCTGGCCCGATATGTGTCACTTCTCACTATGCACGTATGATCCCCTCCCCACCGTCTCACTCGCCTCCGGTCGCCTACAAAAGGACCCCCATCCTCCCCACCCTCCCTGCATTGTGTGCTGCTATCCCCTTTCCATCTTCTCCCAAACTTCCCAAGTGATCCCAAGAGGATGGGCTCGATCAGGAGGCGGGAGTACGCTTACGACGCCGACGACGAGGACGATTTCTACATCCGGAACGATGATGACCTTCTAGAGGCCCCGACCCTCACCAGTGAGCAAATGGCGCGCGCCAGGGTATACATGAACCTATGCTCAATTTCAGTACCCACTTACATATGGTTCTTGAATCGCATCGCCTTTCGCGCGCTTTTTTGAAATCACGGTTTCGCGCGCTTTTCTCCGTTTGAATCTTTTTATAGTAATTTTCTGCATTTTTGTGTTAGGATTGTAGTAATAGATCCATACAATTCTAGCCATAGGAAATCATGATGGTTACATTTTTTTTAGGCAGATTACAGTTGGTTTCATGGATTCACACTTGGATCCCTTGCTAGATCTTATGTATTTTGCTCGTATGCTCATAGATATTGTTTGTGTTATCCAGTCTAGCACTAATACATAGTAGGCCTGATGTATGGGCAAAATAGATCGACAAGAAGTTGTGAGTAAGATCTTGAGAAATTTAGATCCGTGATCCAAAGCTTCAATCTGAATATATTAATTGAATACTAACTAGAGGAGATACATTAATTCAAAAATATTAGGAATACATCATATATGGAGTAGATGCAAAAGCCAGATGATTTGCTACTCACATATTTGGGGAGCAACTTACTTATTACTAGCATAGTTTGCTGCCGCCGCCGCACCTGTATGAATTAACTCAGCGGTCTCAATTTCCTGGTCCAATTACCATAGTTTGACTAACTCGTTTCACTGCATGCAGGAGGAAGCTCTGTACGTGCTGAAAACCAAGTCCCCTGAAGAGGCTTTCAAGATTTTCACCGAGGTAGTAGCATCATTCCTTTGATTGTTTTACCTTTGATTCCTCTCATGTTATTTTACCATCACTCTATCCAAAGTGCAAGCAAAAATCGTTCACAAATTAAGTTCGGAAAGTATATGTTCTAGGGTTCCTATTACAAAATTGATGGTCCGCCACTGGCACCGGAGAAGGAGGACAAGGCCCCGACCACCGCAACGCCTCCAACAGCCACCGCCAATGTGAAGGAGCAGCCCCAGACCACCGTGCCGCCATCAGGAAAGTGAGCGTGAGCATGAGCAATCCGGACGGTTCAAGAAGTTGTAGTAACTGCCCCCCGTTGTAGTAGCGTCCTGCCCATCTGGTCATGTTGAACCATGAATAATCGTGTGTTTGTTTGCTCGTATGTGAACCTAAGGGAGACCTGTATTCCTCCTCCGTGATGTTCCGCCGAATGAACCATCCATTTCGTTTAATGCTATGGCGTTTACTTTGTTCGTTCCAATGCGTGTCGACAGCAAACTATGCATCTCTCATGTTCCGACGTTGGCGCGGTCTATTCATCGAATGCCTGAATATTTCACGAGAAAATTAGGCAATTTGTTGAAGATTTCACATTTGGAAGCCTTGTATGAAAAATCCAATCTTCAAGCCACACTCTCTAGCAAAGAACTAGAAATCACGATAGCACTTCGCTCACGTTGCACATAACTGAAAGCGCAGCACCATCTCCGATATCTACTACTATATCTTAATGCAAAACACACACAACCCTCTTGCGTGTTCTTGCTCAGGTTCATGCTTAGCAACGTGCACTGGTGACCGAGATTAACAAGAAATCCATAAGTTGTTAAAGCAATCGACGTTATGTCCACATATGTCGCAAAAGCGGAAAGCGTTTCCGTTGTAAACAGTGCACGCAACCGATGTTGTAGCCGTTCTCAAAAAGAAAAAAAAAAGAAAAGAAAAACCGATGTTGTGGCCATGGCGTCGCGCGCCATGCGTGTTAGGGTTTCGCCTTTGCCACCTGACCCTCCGGAAACGTAGCGGGTCGCCGTGTCACCTGATGCGCGCGTGAGCCCCGTGGCCGAGGCTGTGGCGTGTGCCGCGTCACCATGGCTTCCTTGCGCTTTCGGTTCTTGGCCGCTTGCGCATACTGCCTGCGCGCTGCCAAACTTGTGATGGCAATGCTGGTCGTCGCACTCGGTGCACCGACACGACACCGGAGTGTAGCGTGGCGTGATCCTCAGAGTCAACTTTTTGCTTACACAAGTTGGGCCCGTTGTTGGTTGCAGCATACGGGCCAGCCAGCCCCGTTTGCAAAGAAGATACCCGATGCCCTGGCCCAAACCCAACACATCATACACGCCTAATTTTTATTTTATTTTCTCGATGGGAATGTACTACTACAAAGTTAGAAGGAGAACTTGAGGAGCATGTCGTGCTTGTACACCTGGCCGGGCCTCACCGTCACGGACGGGAACTCGGGGTGGTTCACGGCGTCCGGGTACGCCTGCGTCTCAAGGCAGAACCCAGCGTACTGCCGGTACACGATGCCGCCCTTCCCCCTGGTGTTGTTCAGCCCGTTGCCGGTGTAGAGCTGCATGGCCGGCTGGTTGGCCCACAGCTGCAGCGCGCGCCCGGACGCGCCGTCCCGGACCGCCGCCACCCTCCGCATGCCGGCCCCGTCGATCACGTAGTTGATGTCGTACCCGCGGACGCCCTTGCCGCCCATGACCTGCCGGATGCGCGCGCCGATGGGCGTCGGCGTCCGGAAGTCGTAGTTGGTGCCGGCCACCGGGTCGACGCGGCCCGACGACGGGAGGAGCTCCTCGTCCATCGGGGTGTACCGGGACGCGGAGAGCTGGAGCGTGTGGCCCAGCACGTCGCCGCTGCCCTGCCCGCCCAGGTTGAGGTACACGTGCTGCAGGAAGTTCACCGGCGTCGCCTTGTTCAGCGCCGTCGCGTTCGTGCGGATGCTCAGCACGTACGGGCTCGACACCTGGTACGTCGCGTACACGTCCAAGTCTCCGGGGAATCCTGGTTAATAATTGGTTGCAAGCATGATTGATCACATTACATGCAACATTTTCTTTGGTAAAATGGGTCGTATCGTTTCTCCGACCTTGCTCCCCGTCGAAGCTGCGGTAGTAGAGCGTGATATACGGGGAGTCGCCGCCGGCGACGTACTCCTTCACCGTCCATATGACTTTGCTGAATCCCCTGTGGCCACCTATAACAACAGAAAATTAATTACCGCGTGTTATCGCGGGTAGCTCTTTGACAGAATCGAACAATGCATACCATGGATGGCGTTCCTGCCGTCGTTGATGTACGTGTGGTATACTTTGCCGTCGAGGACGAACCGGCCTCTGGCCATTCGTTGTGCTACGCGCCCGCTCAGCGGCCCGAAGTAGGCCGTATCGTTCTGGTCCGCAAGAGGAAATATTCAGAGGAAACGAATTGAAATTGTGATAACAATAATCCTAAGACGTTGGGCTCATATGTAGATTAGTTGGAGAAGATGGAATTCGATGATCTTACAACATATTCAGCGAGGGTGTCTTTACCCAGCACAACATCGGCCAAATTCCCTACAAAATCATTTCGGCATATCAAGCCTCGCACACAAAAACAAGCTCACAACAAATGAAGGAAGCTACCCGCAAAATAAAAATAAAAATGAAGGAAGCTATTAAACATGGCAGTTTTACTCATGAGTTCTTTTTCTTTTGAGGAATACTCAGGAGTTTGGATAGCCAAACCCACATGTGTATAGGTGCGGTGTTTTAATTTGTGTATGGGGCAAAACTCAGGGTTGGTAATCCGATTATTTATGAGTCGGCATGGAATGCAATTCTTTACAAAGGGAATTAAAACCTTTATATAATGTGGGCCATCAAAGATTTATCACACAACCCTTCCTTTTGTAAGTAGATAACTTTTTAATATGCACATTCGAACTTTATTAAGTTTTACTAATAATGGGCACATGAAAGAGAGGTGCAAGATATTTTTCTCCTAACACGAGCCTATGAAATTAATGATAAAAATGCACACTAGAGATCGTGTTAGTGCCTAAAACATCATCTATATATGAATGGGAAATATATAATTGGGAAATCTAACTCCCCTATGTTCTTGTAAAAAAAAACATTTTGCTTATTCTTCATTCGTAATGCTATAATTTATTACGCCAATAAAACCCAATTGGCATGAATACTCATCGAATTTGCGCATGGAAATGGTTTTTTTGTTCATCTATGGATATATTCATGGACATCAACGCCACAAATTTATTTTGATATCACTTAACCCTTGAAAAAACCCAACATGTGTCATCCTAAGAGGCTGCATGATTTCTGGGTACCAACAAAAGAATAATGTTTGATTTTATATTGTATTGAAATGAAGGAACATCATCTGCTCATCATACCTTTGTTGTCGGGGACGATGATCGACATGATAGTGGCGCCCCAATTGGTGACCTTCACGGAGAAATCCCCTTTCTTGAGCATGTATATCCCAACCATCTTCCTCGCTTCGCTGACGCAAACCAGCGTAGAGGCCACAAGGTACAAGAGCACGAGAAACGATAGAACCCTAGCCATTGGATTAGCACACAGGAAGAAGACGATGGCTTAGAAGGTGCGGGCACTAAACCGAGTGGATCACACGTAGTAGAACGGATGGTCAGTTATATCAACTAGGAGCACTCGCTATCGAGGAAGTGAGAAGATCTCGTCTAGTGGACTTTTTCTAGAGATCTGCATGCTCGATGACTAATGGCTCCAAGAACCTGTAGGAAAAAAATGCACGGTTGGTTGGCAGTTCAAGGACTCCAGTTCAAGCGTAAACACGGTTTAAAAAATGAGTGGACTAGGGAGAGGTGCGGCATGATTGCATGCATGCAACAATGACCCATATGCATGACATTAGTCTTTAATTTTATTTTATTTTAATTTTTATCTCTCAAACCATTGTCCTGATTGACAGTATGCTTTTATTGTTGGATTTTACATAGGGTTACCTTAAAAAAACCACATGTGAGCTTGCTTCAACTACTCTTTTTTCGTCGGTACTTGCTAGGTTACTCTAACTTGCTAGAAAATAATGTGGTTGGCTGGTTGTTGAACAATTTTGGTACCAATACACCGCAAACTTCATACATCATGGGATGACAACTTTAAGGTGAATTTTATTGTCAAAACATATACATATGGGATATAGTATCGAAGCTCTTGTCGAGACAAATCTACACGAAGATGGATCATAAATCATATTTGTGATTCATGAATTAAAACATTTTTGGACTTTTAACTTGAAAGTGTGTTGTTCCTTCAATGGTATTTTGGTGTTGATGACAATGGGGTTTGTGAGGTCTAATGTCGTTTTCAATAGTTGTCTACGGACATGGCTGACCCCCTAATTCAAAAAGGGAAAAGGGCACCAGTTTTCTGAAGACTCAAAGATTTATTTTATTTTATTTGAGTCACAGGACAACCGCACTATTAAGAGGGGTCGAGGTATTCAAGGATGTTGGGGACCATGCTACCACTCCTATGAAGCCACCCAACACGGAAAATTTCATCAAGGGTAAAACCCTAGACCTTAATGTGCCTCTGTTGGAACCCACATGTTCCCAAGGACCGGGTCCCTGGAGAGGACATAAACCTTCTGGACACCCCAGGTCCTCAGACTCCTGATGACCCACAACTATAAGGGATCAATCCTAGTTCTTTCGATAAGAGTGTAGAGTCCAATGAGGAGTAGAAAGAAATGACAAACGGTTTCCAGCAAGGTATTATCTGCATGCACTGAAATTGTCGGTAACAGATAGTTTGATAGCAAGGTAATTTGTAACGAGCAAATAGTAGTAACGATAACAAAGGTGCATCAAGGTAGATCAATCCTTTTTGTAGCAAAGGACAGGCCGGAACTTTCTCTTATAGCAAGTAAAGGCTCTTAAGGACACATGGGAATTTCATCTAGTCACTTTCATCATGTTTGTTTGATTCATGTTCGTTACTTTGATAATTTGATATGTGGGTGCACCGGTGTTTGAGTGATGTTCTTACTTGAACAAGCCTTCCACTTATGATTAATCCCTCTCACAAGCATCCAGAACTACGAAAAAAGAATTAAGATAAATCTAACCATAGCATGAAACATATGGATCCAAATCAGCCCTTACGGAATAGCGCATAAACTAGGGTTCAAGCTTCTGTCACTCTAGCAACCCATCATCTAATTACTACTCCACAATGCATTCCCTTATGCCCAAATATGGTGAAGTGTCATGTAGTCGACGTTCACGTAACACCACTAAGGAAAACAGCAACATACATATCATCAAAATATCGAATGAATACCAAATTCACACGATTACTTATGACAAGACTTCTCCCATGTCCTCAAGAATAAAAGTAACTACTCACAAATCATATTCATGTGCAAGATCAGAGGGGTATTGAATATCATCATGGATCTGAATATATAATCTTCCACCAAATAAACCAACTAGCATCAAGTACAAGATGTAATCAACACTACTAGCAACCCATAGGTACCAATCTGAGGTTTTGAGACAAAGATTGAATACAGGAGGTGAACTAGGGTTTGAGGTGAGATGGTGTTGGTGAAGATGTTGATGAAGATTGGTCCTCCCATGATGAGAGGGTTGTTTGTGATGACGATGGCTTCGCTTTTCCCCTCCCGGAGGGAAGTATCCTCGGCGGAATCGCTCCGCCAGAGAGCAAAAGTGCTCCTGACCAGATTTTGCCTCGAGATGGCGGCGTTTGATGACCCACAAGTATAGGGTATCAATTGTAGATATTTTTGATTAGTAAGAGTGTCGAACCCAACGAGGAGCAGAAGGAAATGACAAGTGGTTTTCAGCAAGGTAATGTCTGCAAGTGCTGAAATTGTAAGTAGCAGAGTAGTTTGATAGCAAGATAATTTGTAACGAGCAAGTAATGATAGTACTAGCAAAAGTGCAGCAAGGTAGCCCAATCCTTTTGAGGCAAAGGACTGGCCAAAATGGTCTCTTATGATAAGCAAAGTGTTCTTGAGGGTACACGGGAATTTCATCTAGTCACTTTCATCATGTTGGTTTGATTTGTGTTCGCTACTTTGATAATTTGATATGTGGGTGAACCGGTGCTTAGGTGACGTTCTTACTTGAACAAACCTCCTACTTATGATTAACCCTCCCGCATGTTGGGGAACGTAGTAATTTCAAAGAAATTCCTACGCACACGCAGGATCATGGTGATGCATAGCAACGAGAGGGGGGAGTGTGTCCACGTACCCTCGTAGACCGAAAGAGGAAGCGTTAGCACAATGTAGTTGATGTAGTCGTGCGTCTTCACGACCCGACCGATCCAAGTACCGAACACACGGCACCTCTGAGTTCAGCACACGTTCAGCTCGATGACGTCTCACGAACTCCGATCCAGCAGAGCTTCGAGGGAGAGCTCCGTCAGCACGACAGTGTGATGACAGTGATGATGATGCTACCGACGCAGGGATTCGCCTAAGCACTGCTACGATATGACCGAGGTGGATTATGGTGGAGGGGGGCACCGCACACAGCTGAAAGATCAATGATCAATTGTTGTGTCTCCAAGGGGTGCCCCCCTCCTCGTATATAAAGGAGTGGAGGAGGGGGAGGGCTGGCCCTCTCTATGGCGCGTCCTAGGGGAGTCCTACTCCCATCGGGAGTAGGATTCCCCCTTTCCTAGTAGAATTAGGAGCCCTTCCAAGTAGTAGGAGTAGGAGAGAAGGAAAGGGAAAAGAGAAGAGAAGGATGGAGGGGGCGCCACCCCTCCCCCTAGTCCAATTCGTACTAAGCATTGGAGGGGACGCACAGCCTCTCCTCTCTCTTTCCCTTAAAGCCCAATAAGGCCCATATACTCCCCGACGAATTCCCGAAACTCTCCGGTACTCCGAAAAATACCCGAATCACTCGGAACCTTTTGGATGTCCGAATATAGTCGTCCAATATATAGATCTTTATGTCTCAACCATTTCAAGACTCCTTGTCATGTCCCCAATCTCATCTGGGACTCCGAACTACCTTCGGTACATCAAAACACATAAACTCATAATACAAATCGTCCCCGAACATTAAGCGTGCGGACCCTATGGATTCGAGAACTATGTAGACATGATTGAGACACGTCTCCAGTCAATAACCAATAGCGGAACCTAGATGCTCATATTGGCTCCTACATATTCTACGAAGATCTTTATCGGTCAAACCGCATAACAACATACGTTGTTCCCTTTGTCATCGGTATGTTACTTACCCGAGATTCGATCGTCGGTATCTCAATACCTAGTTCAATCTCATTACCGAAAAGTCTCTTTACTCGTTCCGTAATACATCATCTGCAACTAACTCATTAGCTACAATGCTTGCAAGGCTTATAGCTTTTCTTGATTTCTACCTTCGTCGATTTCAGCATCACGAAGAGCTTGGGAATCATTTCCGTTATTCCTTGCATATAATAGTTCATCATGAAGTTCTAGCAACTTGGTCATAGTGACTAGAGAACTCTGTCAATCACTATCTTATCTGGAAGATTAACTCCCACTTGATTCAAGTGATTGTAGTACTCAGACAATCTGAGCACATGCTTACTGGTTGAGCCATTCTCCTCCATCTTGTAGGCAAAGTAATGTCAGAGGTCTCATACCTATCAACACGGACATGAGTATGAAATACCAGTTTCAACTCTTGGAACATCTTATATGCTCCGTGGCATTCAAAACATTTTTAAGTCCTGGTTCTAAGACGTAAAGCATGGTGCACTAAACTATCAAGTAGTTATCATACCGAGCTTTTGTCAAAACGTTCAAAACGTCTGCATCTGCTCCTGCAATAGTTCTATCACCTAGCGGTGCATCAAGGACATAATACTTCTATAAAGCAATGAGGATAATCCTCAAATCACGGAGCTAGTCCGCATCTTCGCTACTAACATCTTTCAACTTATTTTTCTCTAGGAACATATCAAAAATAAAACAGGGGAGCTAAACGCGAGCTATTGATCTACAACATAGATATGCTAATACTACCAGGACATAGTTCATGATAAATTAAAGTTCAATTAATCATATTAATTAAGAACTCCCACTTATATAGACATCCCTCTAATCATCTAAGTGATCACGTGATCCAAATCAACTAAACCATGTCCGATCATCACGTGAGATGGAGTAGTTTTCAATGGTGAACATCACTATGTTGATCATATCTACTATATGATTCACGCTCGACCTTTCGGTCTCGGTGTTCCGAGGCCATATCTGCATATGCTAGGCTCGTCAAGTTTAACTTGAGTATTCTACGTGTGTAAAACTGTCTTACACCCGTTGTAGATGAATGTTGAGCTTATCACACCCGATCATCACGTGGTGTCTCGGCACGGCGAACTTTGGCAACGGTGCATACTCAGGGAGAACACTTTTACCTTGAAATTTAGTAAGGGATCATCTTATAAAGCTACCGCCGAACTAAGCAAAATAAGATGTATAAAAGATAAACATCACATGCGATCATAATATGTGACATGATATGGCCATCATCATCTTGTGCTTTTAATCTCCACCTCCAAAGTACTGTCATGATCTCCATTGTTACCGGCATGACACTATGATCTCCATCATCTTGATCTTTTATCAACATGTCGTCACATGGTCGTCTCACCAGCTATTGCTTTTGCAACTATTGCTATCGCATAGTGATAAGGTAAAGCAATTACATAGCACTTGCATCTTATACAAATAAAGATACAACCATAAGGCTCCTGCCAGTAGCTGATAACTTTAACAAAACATGATCATCTCATACAACAATTTATATTTCATCACGTCTTGACCATATCACATCACAACATGCCCTGCAAAAACAAGTTAGACGTCCTCTACTTTGTTGTTGCAAGTTTTACGTGCCTGCTACGGGCTGAGAAAGAATTGTTCTTACCTACGCATCAAAACCACAACGATAGTTCGTCAAGTTAATGTTGTTTTAACCTTCATAAGGACCGGGCGTAGCCACACTCGGTTCAACTAAAGTTGGAAAAACTGACACCCGCCAGCCACCTGTGTGCAAAGCACGTCGGTAGAACCAGTCTCGCATAAGCGTACACGTAATGTCGGTCCGGACCACTTCATCCAACAATACCGCTGAACCAAAGTATGACATGCTGGTAAGCAGTATGACTTGTATCGCCCACAACTCACTTGTGTTCTACTTGTGCATATAACATCTACGCATAAACCTAGCTCGGATGCCACTATTGGGGAACATAGTAATTTCAAAAAAATTCCAACGCACACGCACGATCATGGTGATGCATAGCAACGACAGGGGAGAGTGTGTCCACGTACCCTCGTACACCGAACGTGGAAGCGTTAGTACAACACAGTTGATGTAGTCGTACGTCTTCATGATCTGACCGATCCAAGTACCGAACGCACGGCACCTTCGAGTCCAACACACGTTCAGCTCGATGACGTCCCATGAACTCCGATCCAGTAGAGCTTCGAGGGAGAGTTCCGTCAGCACGACGGCGTGATGACGGTGATGATGATGCTACCAATGCAGGGCTCCGCCTAAGCACTGCTACGATATGACCGAGGTGGATTATGGTGGAGGGGGGCACCGCACACGGCTAAAAGATCAATGATCAATTGTTGTGTCTCCAAGGGGTGCCCCCCTCCCCGTATATAAAGGAGTGGAGGAGGGGGAGGGCCAGCCCTCTCTATGGCGCGCCCTAGGGGTGTCCTACTCCCACCGGGAGTAGGATTACCCCTTTCCTAGCAGAACTAGGAGCCCTTCCAAGTACTAGGAGTAGGGGAGAAGGAAAGGGAAAAGAGAAGAGAAGGATGGAGGGGGCTCCGCCCCTCCCCCTAGTCCAATTCGGACGAAGCATTGGGGGGCGTGGAGCCTCTCCTCTCTCTTTCCCTTAAAAGCCCAATAAGGCCCATATACTCCCCGGCGAATTCCCGTAACTCTCCCGTACTTCGAAAAATACCCGAATCACTCGGGACCTTTCCGATGTACAAATATAGTCGTCCAATATATTGATCTTTACGTCTCGAGCATTTCGAGATTCCTCGTCATGTCCCCGATCTCCTCCGGGACACCGAACTACCTTCGGTACATCAAAACACATTAACTCATAATACAAATCGTCACCGAATGTTAAGCGTGCGGTCCCTACGGGTTCGAGAACTATGTAGACATGACCGAGACACGTCTCCAGTCAATAACCAATAGCAGAACCTAGATGCTCATACTGGCGCCTACATATTCTACGAAGATCTTTATCGATCAAACCGCATAACAACATATGTTGTTCCCTTTGTCATTGGTATGTTATTTGCCCGAGATTCGATCGTCGGTATCTCAATACCTAGTTCAATATCGTTACCGGAAAGTCTCTTTACTCGTTCCGTAATACATCATCCCGCAACTAACTCATTAGTTACAATGCTTGCAAGGCTTATAGTGATGTGTATTACCGAGTGGGCCCAGAGATACCTCTCCGACGATCAGAGTGACAAATCCTAATCTCGAAATACGCCAACTCAACAAGTACCTTCGGAGACATCTGTAGAGCACCTTTATAATCACCCAGTTACGTTGTGACGTTTGGTAGCACACAAAGTGTTCCTCCGGTAAATGGGGGTTGCATAATCTCATAGTCATAGGAACATGTATAAGTCATGAAGAAAGCAATAGCAACATACTAAACGATCAAGTGCTAAGCTAACGGAATGGGTCAAGTCAATCACATGATTATCCTAATGATGTGATCCCGTTAATCAAATGAAAACTCATGTCTATGGTTAGGAAACTTAACCATCTTTGATTAACGAGCTAGTCAAGTAGAGGCATACTAGTGACACTATGTTTGTCTATGTATTCACACATGTATTATGTTTCCGGTTAATACAATTCTAGCATGAATAATAAACCTTTATCATGAAATAAGGAAATAAATAATAACTTTATTATTGCCTCTAGGGCATATTTCCTTCACCGCAAGCATCCGCAACTACGAGAAAAGTTTAAGAATAAATTCTAACCATAGTATTAAACTTTTAGATCCAATCGGTCCTTTACGGAATAGCGCATAAACTGGGGTTTAAGCTTCTGTCACTCTCGCAGCCCATCATCTTATTGATACTCCACAATGCATTCCCTTAGGCCCAAATATGGTGAAGTTTCATGTAGTCGACGTGCACATGACACCACTAAGGGAATCACAACATACATACTATCAAAATATCAAACACATATCAAGTTCACATGATTACTTGCAACATGATTTCTCCCGTGACCTCAAGAACAAAAGTAACTACTCACAAATGATAAACATGCTCACGATCAGAGGAGTATTAAATAGCATATTGGATCTGAACATATAATCTTCCACCAAATAAACCATATAGTAATCAACTACAAGATGTAATCAACACTACTAGTCACCCACAAGCACCAATCTATAGTTCCGGTAACAAGATTGAACAGAAGAGATGAACTAGGGTTTGAGATGAGATGGTGTTGTTGAAGATGTCGATGGAGATTTCCCTCCCCAAGATGGGAGAGTTGTTGGTGATGATGATGACGATGATTTCCCCCTCTGGGAGGGAAGTTCCCCCAGCGAAATCGCTCCGTCGGAGGGCAAAAGTGCTCCTGCCCCAAGTTTCGCCTCGAGGCGGCGGCGCTTCATCCTGAAAGTCCTCTCCTTAATTTTTTTTCTAGGTCAAAATGACTTATATACCAGAAGATGGGCACCGAAGGTGGGCCTGGGTGAGCACAACCCACCAGGGCGCGCCCGGGTGGGTTGTGCCCACCTGGTGGCCCCCTCTAGTACTTATTGGCTCCAATGTTCCTCATATATTCCATCAAAATTCTTCGTGAAGTTTCAGCTCATTTGGAGTTGTGCAGAATAGGTGGCGTGACGTAGCTTTTCCAGGTCCAGATTTTCAGCTGCCGGAATTCTCCCTCTTTGTGTAAACCTTGCATATTATGAGAGAAAAGGCATTAGAATTACTCCAAAAAACATTGTTATGGGTAAACACATTATAAATAACATTAAGAAAACATGATGCAAAATGGACGTATCGGCGTTCCGTCCCGAAAGTCCTCTCAATTTTTCTAGGGCAAATGGGATTATATACCATAAGTGTAACGCCCACGATGCGGCTGTATCTCCTACGTGTCGAAGCATGACTTAGAGGCATAACCGCATTGTAAGCAATGTCGCAAGTGGGGTAATCTTCACACAACCCATGTAATGAATAAGGGAAAAAGGTACATAGTTGGCTTACACTCGCCACGTCACACAATAGCATAAATATCATTACATTCATCCAGATACAATCAAGGTCCGACTACAGAACCAAAATAAAGAACAACCCCAAATGCAACAAAGTCCCTGATCGCCCCAACTGGGCACCACTACTGATCGTCTGGAAAAGAAACATAGTATCGTCCTGAGTCCTCATCAAACTCCCACTTGAGCTCAGTCGAATCTCCTGGAGCGGTATCATCGGTCCCTGCATCTGGTTTTGGAAGGAATCTGTGAGTCACGGGGACTCAGCAATCTCACACCCTCGCGATCAAGACTATTTAAGCTTATAGGAAGGGTAAAAGGTATGAGGTGGAGCTACAGCAAGCACTAGCATATATGGTGGCTAACATACGCAAATGAGAGCGAGAAGAGAAGGCAGAGGCATGATCGATGAACTATGATCAAGAAGTGATCCTAGAACAATCTACGTTCAAGCATAACACGAGACCGTGTTCTCTTCCCGGACTCCGCTGAAAAGAGTCCATCACGGCCACACACTTTGTTGATTCATTTTAATTAAGTTAAGTTTCAGGTTTTCTACAACCGGACATTAACAAATTCCCATCTGCCCATAACCGCGGGCACGGCTTTCGAAAGTTCAAATCCCTGCAGGGGTGTCCCAACTTAGCCCATCACAAGCTCTCACGGCCAATGAAGGATATTCCTTCTCCCAAGACAATCTGATCAGACTCGGAATCCCGGTTACAAGACATCTCGACAATGGTAAAACTAAACCAGCAAAGCCACCCAAATGTGCCGACAAATCCCGATAGGAGCTGCACATATCTCGTTCTCAGGGCACACCGGATTATCCAAACTTCCGGTAGGCCAGCCCAGAGTTGCCCCTGGTGGCCACCGGCGGCTGACAAGTTGGACCAACACTCAGAGGAGCACTGTCCCGCGGGTTTAAAATAAAGATGACCCTTGAGTCCGCGGAACCCAAGGGAAAAGAGGCTAGGTGGCAAATGGTAAAACCAATGTTGGGAATTGCTGGAGGAGTTTTATTCAAGGTGAACTGTCAAGGGGTTCCCATTATAACCCAACCGTGTAAGGAACGCAAAATCAAGGAACATAACACCAGTTTGACGGAAACTAGGGCGGCAAGAGTGGAACAAAACACCTGGTATAAGGCCAAGCCTTCCACCCTTTACCAAGTGTATAGATGCATTAAAATAGACAAGATATAATAATGATATCCCAACAAATAAACATGTTCCAACAAGGAGCAAACTCAAATCTTCACCTGCAACTAGCAACGCTATAAGAGGGGCTGAGCAAAGCGGTAACATAGCCAAACAACGGTGTGGTAGGACAAGGTGGGTTAGAGGTTTGACATGGCAATATGGGAGGCATGATAAGCAAGTGGTAGGTATCATAGCATAGGCATAGCAAAAGAACGAGCATCTAGCAAGCAAAGATAGAAGTGATTTCGAGGGTATGGTCATCTTGCCTGCAAAGTTCTCCGAGTTGACGTTAGCTTGATCCTCGTAAGCGTACTCAACATGATCCTCGATCATGTACTCGTCTGCCGGCTCTACCCAAAGCAAGAACAAAAGCAAAGGGACACACAATCAACCACGTGCAATGCGCAAGCAACAATGATGCAAAACATGGCATGATATGCGGGATGTGATATGCGATGCCTATGCATGCTTCAGAAAGGAATGATTGAACCTGGCCTCAACGTGGAAAACCAAGAGTGCCACAGGAAAGAGGAGTTGATTTCAGTCGAAATCGATACAAAAATCACTGGAATCGGATGCACGGTTTGGAAATGACAAGCAAAACAAATATGGCACCATTCTGCGATTAACAGCACGAGGCCATCTAAATGCATCAAGAACAACAAGCTACTGCACTCTAACATAGCAACAAAATACATGGCAGGTATCCACTCAAGATTCTTGACAAAACATGAACACTGAGCTACGGCTAATTCACTCAATAGTAGGTTCAAACAAGCATAGCAAAAGTGCAAAAAATATCACGTTAGAAACTTAGTGAAAATAACAACATGCCAGGAATTTAACATCAGGAAGCAATATTTAGAGCAAGATATCAACATGCTACAGGAACATATCATGGCAAAGCAAGGCATGGCATGAATCTACTCAAAGCATACAACAAAAGTCCCTTACTGACCATAATCCAAAAGGGATCAGAAAATACAATGGCAACCATGTGAACATAGCAATTATCGTTAACAGATTCAGACTTGGTAGAAAACTGAAACATGGCAAAACAGATATTAAGTAGGCTTGTTTACGAGCTCGATGCACTCACCACAAGGCATTGCATGACAAACTAAGCATACACCCAGCAAGTAGACATGGCATAGAAGTTAAACATGGCAAGAACAACAACATAGCATGCATGGATCAACTACAACAACCTCGGCAAAAATGCTTAACACGTAAACATTCTGCCAGGAACATTTTATAACAAAAGTAGAGCTCGATTGAGTCAAGCTAGGGTGCTCCATAATTGAAAACAAAGACATGGATGGATAGAGCACAACAATATCTACAAAACATCCTTACTGATCATGCTCAAAAGAGGCATGGATCACTCTGTAACAACAAGAATACATGGCATAAAAATATTGACAGGACAAAGATTGAGTCAAGCTAGGGTGCTCCATAATTTGATATGCTACACGCCCAAAACGGAGCCACGGTTGCAGAGTTATGATGCGATGAACATATGCAAAAATTACTGAAAACGAGGGCAAAAGGTCAACCGAGGTTAGGGTTTCCAGATCTGGATCCGGATCGGGGCACAGACTTCGAGGTTCACCGGAGTTCGCCGGAGTCGATGATGGAGCTCGCCGGAGTTGGACTTGGACAACGGCGAGGCGAGGAAGGGGCGGCGAGGGGGCTCGGTGGCCTCGGGCGGCGGTGATGGAGCACGCCGGTGAGGAGGGCGACGAGGCGGAGAGGCGGCGGGCTCCAGCGGCCGAACTCGCGGCAGCGAGGCGTGCGACGCCGACGGGCGGCGGAGCGGCGTCGGGGGCGGCGAGCGACCGGGTGAGGCACGGGGCGCGGCCCGGTCGGGCGGCGGGGAGGGCCGGCCACGGGCCCCGGCGGGCCGCGACGGGCGCGGAGGAGAGAGAAGACGGCGGCGGTGACGTGGCGGCAGGCGATTGGCGGCGGCGGCGATGTGTCTGACACATGGAAGGACGAGGGATCTAGGGTTAGGGGTGGAAGAGACCCGAGATTTCGGGGGGAGAGGCCTTTTTATAGGTAGGAGGAGCTAGGAGGCTCCAAATTGAGCACGGTTTTCGGCCACGCGATCATGATCGAACGACCTAGATGATGGAAGGGGTTTAGGTGGGTTTGGGGCCACTTTGGAGAGGTGTTGGGCTGCAACACACACGAGGCCTTTTTGGTTCCTCGATTAACCGTTGGAGTATCAAACGAAGTCCAAATGGCACGAAACTTGACATGCGGTCTACCAGTAGTAAACCAAGGCCGCTTGGCATGTCTTAGTCCAATTCAAAAACGTTTAACACCCACACGCGAAAAGAGGTAGAAAGGAACACCGGAGGACATAGGAGCACCGGAATGCAAAATGGATAACGGGGAAAATGCTCGGATGCATGAGACGAACACGTATGCAAATGAGATGCACATGATGACATGATATGAGATGCATGACAAAGACAAAAAACCGACAACGAGGAAAAATCATAACTTAGTGCCGGAAATGGCAAGAGTTGGAATACAAATATGGCAAGTTACATACGGGGTGTTACAACACTCCACCACTACGAAAGGATCTCGTCTCGAGATCTACGACTGGAAAAACTCCGGGTACTCAGAACGGAGGTGGCCCTCGCATTCCCAGGTGGATTCATGGTCGAAATGATGTGACCACTTGACTTTTAGGAATTTGATAGACTTGTTGCGAGTCTTGCGCTCAATTTCTTCAAGAATAGCAATGGGGTGCTCATGATAAGACAAGTCTTCTTGGAGATCAATCTCTTCGAAGTTGATGGTGCGTTCAGGAGTCTTGAAGCACTTGCAGAGTTGAGACACGTGAAACACGTCGTGCACGTTTGCAAAGTTGGACGGAAGCTCAAGTTGATAGGCGAGATCGCCTCTTTTGCCAATGATCTTGAAAGGACCCACGTATCTAGGGGCAGGCTTCCCTTTGATACCGAAGCGACGAGTACCTTTCATTGGAGAGACGCGGAGGTAGACATGGTCTCCGATCTCGAAAGCCAAGTCACGATGTTTGCTATCGTAGTAACCCTTCTGGCGCGATTGCACGGCTTTGAGATTTTCACGAATGACTTTGCACATTTCTTCTGCCTCTGTGATCAAGTCGTTGCCAAGAAGTTGGCGTTCGCCCGTCTCTGACCAGTTAAGAGGAGTACGACACTTCCTGCCATAGAGAATCTCGAATGGGGCCTTGCCCGAACTCGCTTGGAAGCTATTGTTGTAGGAGAACTCGGCATATGGAAGACAATCTTCCCACTTCATACCGAAAGAGATGACACAAGTTCTGAGCATATCTTCAAGAATTTGATTTACTCGCTCGACTTGGCCACTGGTTTGAGGATGAAAAGCTGTGCTGAAGCGAATGTTGGTGCCCATGGCCTTCTGGAAAGAATCCCAGAACTTAGATGTAAAGATGCTGTCATGATCTGAAGATATCAACTGCGGAATGCCGTGCAGAGAGACAATCCTGGAGGTATATAGCTCTGCTAACTGAGCTGTTGTGATAGATTCTTTGATAGGAAGGAAATGAGCCACTTTGGTGAGCTTGTCGATGACAACAAAGATAGCATCATTGCCATGCTTGGACTTTGGAAATCAAGTCATGAAGTCCATCTCAATATGGTCAAACTTCCATTCTGGAATGGCAAGAGGTTGGAGGAGACCAGCTGGTCGTTGGTGTTCTACTTTCACTCTTTTGCAGACATCACATTCATTCACAAACTGAGCAATCTCGAGCTTCATTCGAGTCCACCAATACGACTGCTTGAGGTCATGGTACATCTTTGTACTTCCAGGGTGAATAGAGAGGAGTGAATTGTGAGCCTCATTCATAATGACTTTACGAAGGTCACCTTTAGGCACAACAATGCGATCCTCGAAGAATAGAGTATCCTTGTCATCAAGACGATAGCACTTGTACTTGGGTTGACTCTTGGCAATCCCAATTCACCTTCTTCACCATAGCATCAAGAAGTTAAGCCTCACGAATCTGATCTTCCAAAGTAGGAGAGACTTGGAGGTTGGCAAGGAATCCTTGAGGAACAACTTGGAGATTGAGTTTGCGGAAAGCTTCACAAAGCTCTGGTTGGTAAGGCTTGAGAATCAAACTGTTGCAGTAAGCGTTTCTGCTCAATGCGTCAGCAATTACATTGGCCTTGCCTGGAGTATATTCAATACTCGGATTATACTCTTGAATCATTTCGACCCAACGAGTCTGCCTGAGGTTGAGGTTTGACTGGGTGAAGATGTACTTGAGACTCTTGTGATCAGTGAAGATGTCCAGTTTTCTTCCCAACAAGAGATGTCTCCAAATTAAAAGAGCATGGATAACTGCCGCCAACTCGAGGTCATGAGTGGGGTAGTTCTTTTCATTGGTCTTCAACTGGCGAGAGGTATAGGCCACAACTTTCTTCTCTTGCATCAACACTGCACCGAGACCTTGAAGGGAAGCATCACAGAAGACCTCGAACGGTTTCGATTCATCAGGAGGAGTCAGAACTAGAGCAGTGACTAACTTCTCTTTCAGGGTGTTGAAAGCAATGTCACATTCAGGCGACCAGACATACTTCACATGCTTCTGGAGAAGGTTGGAAAGAGGTTGCGTGATCTTAGAGAAGTTCTCAACGAACCTTCGACAATAGCTTGCGAGCCCAAGGAAGCTGCGGAGTTGCTTCACATTCTGAGGTGGTTCCCAATTCACAATTACAGACACCTTCTCAGGATTAACATCTATGCCCTTGGTAGAGAACCTCATCGAGCCAAAACTCGCACTTTGAAAACTTCGCATAGAACTGATGTTCTCTGAGTTTATCCAGAACCAATCTCAAGTGCTTGGCATGATCCTCCTTGTTCTTGGAAAATACCAAAATGTCATTGAAGTAGACCAAGACGAAGTCATTTGTGTAGGCGTTGAAGATGAAGTTCATCATGCGAGAGAAAGTTGGCGGAGCATTGACTAGGCTGAAAGACATGACAGTGTATTCATATGAACCATAGCTTGTTCCGGATGCTGTCTTGGGGATATCTTCTTCACGAATGCGAATCTGATGAGAGCCCATACGAGATCAAGCTTGGAGAATACTTGAGCACCTTTGAGTTGTTCGAAAAGCTCATTGATGTTGGGAAGTGGGTACTTGTTCTTTATGGTCTTCTTGTTCAATGGACGGTAGTCAACACAAAGTCGGTCCGTTCCATCCTTCTTTTTCACAAAAAGAACTCCACAACCACATGGAGAAGAACTAGGTCAGATGAGACCCATATGCTCTTGAATATCGAGTTGCTTCTTCAGCTCCTTCAACTCTTCAGGTCCAAGCTTGTAAGGACATTTGCAAACAAGTTCCGTGCCAGGCTCAAGATCGATGACGAATTCAACTGGCCGGTGTGGAGGCATTCCTGGAAGCTCTTCTGGAAAGACGTCTTGATATTCGCAAACGACTGGAATCTGAGAGATGGCATCCAGCTCGCCCTTCTTGTTGAGAGAAAACAATCGAATGGTATCATCACGAGCGGCAAAAACGATTACATCCTCAGACGAATGTGTCAATTGAATCTGCCTGGCAGCACAATCAAGCTGAGCCTTGTGCTTAGAAAGCCAATCCATTCCGAGAATAAGATCAATATCCGAGTTACCAAGGACCATTGGAGAAGACAACAACTTATAGTCGCCCAACGTGATAGAAACATCTGGAACCACGTAGCTTGCATGCAAGCATTTACCCGGTGAGACAACTGCTAATGGTCTATGCAAATCTTGGAAGTCCAACTCATGCTTAGATGCAAATGGTCTCAAGATGAAACAATGCGATGCATCAGTGTCAAAAAGAACTTTTGCAGGAATATCGTTAACAGGAAGGTTACCCATTATCACATCTGACGAGTCCTCTGCCTGAGCTGCGTTCATCATGTTGACCTTTGCAAACTTGGGATTATGCTTGACCACTGCGGTGCTAGCAGATCTCACAGGAGGAGGAGGAAGACACCTCTGATTGAAGCATTTGTTGGCATAGTGACCCTTCTACTGACACTTGTTGCACGTGACCTCTGAAAGCGGACGGTGATACGGAGCACTTGATCTTGGAGCTTGAGATGAAGTCTTGTTCTGAAAGCCTGGGTTGGGTGGGTGGGAAGATCCATTGCCACCTTTGCCCTTCTACTGATAAGGCTGACGGAACAGAGGAGGAGGAGGAGGCAACCAATACTTTTGCTGCTTAGTTGCCACTTGAGTTGAGGAAGAAGGAGTTGCATCCCTGACTCGTTTCTTGGAAGCATCGCACTTGAGTTGAGCAGTCTCTTGTTTCAGTGCCATGTTGTAAAACTCATCGTACTTCTGCGGCTCGAAAAGCACAAGAGCTAGTTGGAGATCTTCTCTGAGGCCACCTATGAACTGATAAATCATGCTCTTCTCGTCAGG
Source organism: Triticum aestivum (assembly GCF_018294505.1). Classification (NCBI taxonomy): domain Eukaryota; kingdom Viridiplantae; phylum Streptophyta; class Magnoliopsida; order Poales; family Poaceae; genus Triticum; species Triticum aestivum. The sequence goes on along the minus strand of NC_057797.1, from coordinate 560,288,564 downwards.
GACGTCTTGCTTAGCAAAACAGCGAGCTTCTGGAACATGATGTTATACTGGTAAACAGACAAGCCGCCTTGCTTCAGATTGCGGAACTCCTCACGCTTGCTCTCAACAACACTTTGAGGAATGTGGTGAGCTTTGGAGTCTTGACGGAATTCATCCCAGGTAATCACACGACCTCCTCTGGAATCTTTGTACTGCTGATACCATTATGCAGCTTGGTCTTTGAGTTGGAACGAGGCAAACTTGACAAAGTCCTCAGGCCTGACGTTGCTGCACTCGAAATGCTTGAGATATCCACGAGCCAATCATCAGCGTTTGTTGCCTCGACACAGTTACTGAAGGTCTTTGGCTGATTTGCGAGGAACTGGTTGAGTGTAGCAAACTGATTCTGATTGTTGCCATGGCCTTGATTCTATTGGTTGCGTTCTTGCAAGAGTTGCATGATCAGCCGCGTGTTTGCATTGGTAGCGGCCATCACAGCTTGCCATGCCTCCGGAGGAGGAGGTGGTGGTGGCGGTTCAGGATTCTGACGCGTTGGAGGAGCCATCCTGAAGATGGTGACATCCGTTAGCATCATGATAGACATATATTCAAGCTGAATCAAATGGATCGAAATTGCAACATATAGTCTTAACATCCGAGCAAAATGAACGAATGAATTCCAATTAAATGGTCACACTTCCATAAATTGAGAAGCCACTTAGATAGAGGTATATGGATAAAACAACAAGGTACGGATAAGAACAAATACTTGGTGAGGATTACCCAATCACAAACCAAATATTCGCGGAAGAAATACTAGAGCTACATGAACTCCCACCTATGAAACTCCCGAAATTCTCCCGGTTATGCAATTAGGTGTTGGGGATACAGGGGAAAGATAATATCTCACCCAAAGCTAGCAAATCCTACATCTAGCTGTATACATCCTTCAACACATAACCAAGAAACCTTCGGAAATCATTTACCTCAACCATCGAAAAGCATCCGTTATATGAGTTATGGCAATACTCCTGAACTCCCGCCCCGGTACTGGGTGGCGTCAAGGTTATCTCACTAACAACTGCATAAAAGAGATTTTCGATGTCGGCGAAACTCAGGTATTTCAGAATTGCAATGATAAAATTGTGACAACAACACCTCGGAGCTCAACTCCCCGGGACACTGCCACAACCCCTAAATGTCAGGACGCACCAAGAACAATGTTCTCGTCACAAAACCATCGGAACGATTCCAAGATACCCGTGTGATCCTAATTTTTTTAGTGAAATTTGAGAAGAGAAGAGTCAAAACTCTATGTCAGGATGCCTCACCAGAGAGACGAAGGGACTGAGGAGTAAAAGAATCCTACTCTCCGATATATATAATCCTAAGTGACTCAAAACATTTTTCTAGACTCAACAACGCCAACGGTTCGATCAAGCAGGGGGATCCTAAGTCGGGGAAGGCTCTGATTACCAACTTGTAACGCCCATGATGCGGCTATATCTCCCACGTGTCGAAGCACGACTTAGAGGCATAATGGCATTGTAAGCAATGCCGCAAGTGGGGTAATCTTCACACAACCCATGTAATGAATAAGGGAAAAAGGTACATAGTTGGCTTACACTCGCCACATCACACAATAGCATAAATATCATTACATTCATCCAGATACAATCAAGGTCTGACTACGGAAACAAAATAAAGAACAACCCCAAATGCAACAAAGTCCCCGATCGCCCCAACTGGGCACCACTACTGATCGTCTGGAAAAGAAACATAGTATCGTCCTGAGTCCTCATCGAACTCCCGCTTGAGCTCAGTCGAATCTCCAGGAGCGGTATCATCGGTCCCTGCATCTGGTTTTGGAAGGAATCTGTGAGTCACGGGGACTCAGCAATATCACACCCTCGCGATCAAGACTATTTAAGCTTATAGGAAGGGTAAAAGGTATGAGGTGGAGCTGCAGCAAGCACTAGCATATATGGTGGCTAACATACGCAAATGCGAGCGAGAAGAGAAGGCAAAGGCACGATCGATGAACTAAGATCAAGAAGTGATCCTAGAACAATCTACGTTCAAGCATAACACGAGACCGTGTTCTCTTCCGGGACTCCGCCGAAAAGAGACCATCACGGCCACACACTCTGTTGATTCATTTTAATTAAGTTAAGTTTCATGTTTTCTACAACCGGACATTAACAAATTCCCATCTGCCCATAACTGCGGGCACGACTTTCGAAAGTTCAAATCCCTGCAGGGGTGTCCCAACTTAGCCCATCACAAGCTCTCACGGCCAACGAAGGATATTCCTACTCCCAAGACAATCCGATCAGACTCGGAATCCCGGTTACAAGACATCTCGACAATGGTAAAACTAAACCAGCAAAGCCACCCGAATGTGCCGACAAATCCCGATAGGAGCTGCACATATCTCGTTCTCAGGGCACACCGGATTGTCCAAACTTCCGGTAGGCCAACCCAGAGTTGACCCTGGTGGCCACCGGCGGCTGACAGGTTGGACCAACACTCAGAGGAGCACTGGCCCGGGGGTTTAAAATAAAGATGACCCTTGAGTCCGGGAACCCAAGGGAAAAGAGGCTAGGTGGCAAATGGTAAAACCAATGTTGGGCATTGCTGGAGGAGTTTTATTCAAGGCAAACTATCAAGGGGTTCCCATTATAACCCAACCATGTAAGGAACGCAAAATCAAGGAACATAACACCGGTATAACGGAAACTAGGGCGGCAAGAGTGGAACAAAACACCTGGCATAAGGCCAAGCCTTCCACCCTTTACCAAGTGTATAGATGCATTAAAATAGACAAGATATAATAATGATATCCCAACAAATAAACATGTTCCAACAAGGAACAAACTCCAATCTTCACCTGCAACTAGCAACGCTGTAAGAGGGGCTGAGCAAAGCGGTAACATAGCCAAACAACGGTGTGGTAGGATAAGGTGGGTTAGAGGTTTGACATGGCAATATGGGAGGCATGATAAGCAAGTGGTAGGTATCGTAGCATAGGCATTGCAAAAGAGCGAGCATCTAGCAAGCAAAGATAGAAGTGATTTCGAGGGTATGGTCATCTTGCCTGCAAAGTTCTCCGAGTTGACGTTAGCTTGATCCTCGTAAGCGTACTCAACAGGCTCCTCAATCACGTACTCGTTTGCCGGCTCTACCCAAAGCAAGAACACCATCAAAGGGAGACACAATCAACCACGTGCAATGCGCAAGCAACAATGATGCAAAACATGGCATGATATGCGGGATGTGATATGCGATGCCTATGCATGCTTCGGAAAGGAATGATTGAACCTGGCCTCAACCTGTAAAACCAAGAGTGCCACTGGAAACAGGAGTTGATTTCGGTCGAAGTCGATATAAAGATCACCGGAATCGGATGCACGGTTTGGAAATGACAAGCAAAACAAATATGGCACCGATCTGCGATTAACAGCACGAGGCCATCTAAATGCATCAAGAACAACAAGCTACTGCACTCTAACATAGCAACAAAATACATGGCAGGGATCCACTCAAGATGCTTGACAAAGGATGAACACTGAGCTACGGCTAATTCACTCAATATCAGGTTCAAACAAGCATGGCAAAAGTGCAAAAGATATCAGGTTACAGACTTAGTGAAAATAACAACATGCCAGGAATTTGACATCAGGAAGCAATGTTTAGAGCAAGATATCAACATGCTATAGGAACATATCATGGCAAAGCAAGGCATGGCATGAATCTACTCAAAGCATACAACAAAAGTCCCTTACTGACCATAAGCCAAAAGGGATCAGAAAATACAATGGCAACCATGTGAACATTGCAATTATCGTTAACAGATTCAGACTTGGTAGAAAACTGCAACATGGCAAAACAAATATTAAGTAGGCATGTTTACGAGCTCGATGCACTCACCACAAGGCATTGCATGACAAACTAAGCATACACCCAGCAAGTAGACATGGCATAGAAGCTAAACATGGCAAGAACAACAACATAGCATGCATGGATCAACTACAACAACCTCGGCAAAAATGCTTAACACGTAAACATTCTGCCAGGAACATTTTATAGCAAAAGTAGAGCTCAACTGAGTCAAGCTAGGGTGCTCCATAATTGCAAACGAAGACATGGATGGATAGAGCACAAGAATATCTACAAAACATCCTTACTGATCATGCTCAAAAGAGGCATGGATCACTCTGTAGCAACAAGAATACATGGCATAAAAATATGGGATGACAGGACAAAGACTTAGAAGATTTCTAAGTCCCTGAAATCAGCAACATTACGAGGGCTACTTTGCATGCTTGTTCTAGTCACCAAAAAGATCACAAAAATACATGGCATACACCCCTATAAATATGGCATGGCATACTTCAAAACACATGTAGGGCTCAAGTTCATAGGAGGCACACATTAATCATGGCAAAAATGACAAATGTCCAATTGCTGATAATAATCAGAAACTAACATTGCATAGCCCTCTTGCAACAACATTTAGGGCATCAAGATAAGCTCAAATGAACATGGTGCAATGGAATGAAATGAAGTACTCGTCGAGACGAATAATTTGATATGCTAGACACCCAAAACGGAGCCACGGTTGCAGAGTTATGATGCGATGAACATATGCAAAAATTACTGAAAACGAGGGCAAAAAGTCAACCGAGGTTAGGGTTTCCAGATCTGGATCCGGGTCGGGGAACGGACTTCGAGGTTCACCAGAGTTCACCGGAGTCGACGATCGAGCTAGCCGGAGTTAGACTTGGACGACGGCGAGGCGAGGAAGGGGCGGCGAGGGCGCTTGGCGGCCTCGGGTGGCGGTGATGGAGCACGCCGGTAAGGAGGGCGACGAGGCGGAGAGGCGGCGGGCTCCGGCGGCCGGAACTCGTAGCGGCGAGGCGCGTGACGCCGACGGGCGGTGGAGCGACGTCGGGGGCGACGAGCGACCGGGCGAGGCGCGGGGCTTCGGCACAGGGCGCGGCCCGGTCGGGCGGCGGGGAGGGCCGGCCATGGGCCCCGGCGGGCCGCGAAGGGCGCGGAGGAGGGAGAAGACGGCGGCGGTGATGTGGCGGCGGGCGATTGGCGGCGGCGGCGATGTGTCCGGCGCGTCCGGACGTGTCCGGCGCGCGGAAGGACGAGGGATCTAGGGTTAGGGGTGGAAGAGACCCGGGATTTCGGGGGGGGGGGGAGAGGCCTTTTTATAGGTAGGAGGAGCTAGGAGGCTCCAAATTGAGCACGGTTTTCGGCCACGCGATCGTGATCGAACGACCTAGATGATGGAAGGGGTTTAGGTGGGTTTTGGGCCACTTTGGAGAGGTGTTGGGCTGCAACACACACGAGGCCTTTTCGGTTCCTCGGTTAACCGTTGGAGTATCAAACGAAGTCCAAATGGCACGAAACATGACAGGAGGTCTACCGGTAGTAAACCAAGTCCACTTGGCAAGTCTTGGTCCAATCCGAAAATGTTTAACACCCGCACGCGAAAAGAGGTGGAAAGGAACACCGTAGGACATAGGAGCACCGGAATGCAAAATGGACAACGAGGAAAATGCTCGGATGTATGAGATGAACACGTATGCAAATGCGATGCACATGATGACATGATATGAGATGCATGACAAAGACAAAAGCACACGAAGACAAAAAACGGCAACGAGGAAAAATGATAACTTAGTGCCGGAAATGGCAAGAGTTGGAATACAAATATGGCAAGTTATATACGGGGTGTTACAATAAGATGGGCCACAGAGGCTGGCCAGGGGCCCCACAAGCCACCAAGGCCCTTCTGGGGGGTGGGCACGCCCTGGTGCCTTGTGGGCACCTCGGTGTCCTCCTCTGGTAATTTCTTTTCCTCAGTATTTTTTATTTATTTCAAAATAATTCTTCGTGAAATTTCAGCTCATTTGTGGATGTGTAGAATAGGCATATCTGACATAGCTTTTTCAGGTCCAGAATTCCAGCTGTTGGCAATCTCCCTCTTCATGTAAATCTTGCAAATTAATCAAGAGAGAAAAGGCATTAGAATTGCTCCACAAAGTGTTATATTAACCAAAACATTATAAATAATAGTAGAAAAACATGATGCAAAATGGACGTATCAACGCGTCTCTCGTTTTCGATCAACCCCATCCAAGCTTTCACCTAGCAGCACTGGACTCACAACATAGTTCTCCTATGAGGACATCTATCGTGACAAAACCACGACCGACAGTGTTGTATCAAAGATGACCATCGGTATTGGCGAAGCATTCATGTCTACTACACAACCTTCTTCTTGTAGACGTTGTTGGGCCTCCAAGTGCAGAGGTTTGTAGGACAGTAGCAAATTTCCCTCAAGTGGATGACGTAAGGTTTACCAATCCGTAGGAGGCATAGGATGAATATGGTCTCTCTCAAGCAAACCTGCAACCAAATAACAAAGAGTTTCTTGTGTCCCCAACACACCCAATACAATGGTAAATTGTATAGGTGCACTAGTTTGGCGAAGAGATGGTGATACAAGTGGTATATGGATAGTAGATATTGGTATTTGTAATCTGAAATTATAAAAACAGCAAGGTAACAAATGATAAAAGTGAGCGTAAACGGTATTGCAATGTGTGGAAACAAGGCCTAGGGTTCATACTTTCGCTAGTGTAAGTTCCCTCAATAATACTAACATAATTGGATCACATAACTATCCCTCAACATGCAACGAAGAGTCACTCCAAAGTCACTAATAGCGGAGAACGAACGAAGAGATTATGGTAGGGTACGAAACCACCTCAAAGTTATTCTTTCCAATCAATCCGTTGGGCTATTCCTATAAGTGTCACAAACAGCCCTAGAGTTCGTACTAGAATAACACCTTAAGACACAAATCAACCAAAACCCTAATGTCACCTAGATACTCCAATGTCACCTCAAGTATTCGTGGGTATGATTATACGATATGCATCACACAATCTCAGATTCATCTATTCAACCAACACAAAGGACCTCAAAGAGTGCCCCAAAGTTCCTACCGAAGAATCACGACGAAAACGTGTGCCAACCCCTATGCATAGGTTCATGGGCGGAACCCGCAAGTAGATCACCAAAACATACATCAAGTGAATCACGTGATATCCCATTGTCACCACAGATATCCACGGCAAGACATACATCAAGTGTTCTCAAATATTCAAAGACTCAATCCGATAAGAATACTTCAAAGGGGAAACTCAATTCATTACAAGAGAGAAGAGGGGGAGGCGAAACATAAGATCCAACTATAATAGCAAAGCTCGCGATACATCAAGATCGTGCCAAATCAAGAACAGGAGAGAGATAGATCAAACACATAGCTACTGGTACATACCCTCAGTCCCGAGGGAGAACTACTCCCTCCTCGTCATGGAGAGCACCGGGATGATGAAGATGGCCACCGGAGAAGGACTCACCCTCCGGCAGGGTGCCGAAATGGGTCTAGATTGGTTTTCGGTGGCTATGGAGGCTTCTGGCGGCGCAAATCCCGATCTAATCTCTGTTCTGGAAGTTTTAGGGTACGTGGATATATATGGGTGCAGGGAGGACGTCGGAGGAGCCACGGGGGTCCCACGAGACAGGGGGCGCGCCCTAGGGGGGCACCCCCACCCTCGTGAGCACCTCGTGTATCTTCTGACGCGGGGTCCAAGTCCATCAGGTGTGTTTCCTTCAAAAAATAACTTCTCCAGTTGATTTCGTTCCGTTTCGACTCCGTTTGATATTCCTTTTCTTCAAAACACTGAAATAGGCATTAAACAGCAAATCTGGGCTGGGCCTCCGGTTAATAGGTTAGTCCCAAAAATAATATAAAAGTGGATAATAAAGCCCAATATTGCCCAAAACAGTAGATAATATAGCATGGAGCAATCAAAAATTATAGATACGTTGGAGACGTATCAAGCATCCCCAAGCTTAATTCCTGCTCGTCCTCGAGTAGGTAAATGATAAAAAAGAATTTTTGATGCGGAGTGCTACTTGGCATAATTTTAATGTAATTCTTCTTAATTGTGGCATGAATATTCAGATCCATGATTCAAGACAAAAGTTTATATTGACATAAAAAATAATAATACTTCAAGCATACTAACAAAGCAATTATGTCTTCTCAAAATAACATGGCCAAAGAAAGTTATCCCTACAAAATCATATAGTCTGGCTATGCTCTATCTTCACCACACAATGTATTTAAATCATGCACAACCCCGATGACAAGCCATGCAATTGTTTCATACTTTTAATGTTCTCAAACTTTTTCAATCTTCACACAATACACGAGCGTGAGCCATGGACATAGCACTATAGGTGGAATAGAATGGTGGTTGTGGAGAAGACAAAAAGGGAGAAGATAGTCTCACATCGACTAGGCATATCAACGAGCTATGGAGATGCCCATCAATACATATCAATGTGAGTGAGTAGGGATTGCCATGCAATGGATGCACTAGAGCTATAAGTATATGAAAGCATGCTCACGAAGACCTAGGGCATTTTGAGGAAGCCCATCATTGGAATATACAAGCCAAGTTCTATAATGTAAAATTCCCACTAGTATATGAAAGTGACAACATAGGAGACTCTCTACTATGAAGATCATGGTGCTACTTTGAAGCACAAGTGTGGTAAAAGGATAGTAACATTGCCCCTTTTTTTATTTGGCCTTCCCCTTTTTTTTATTTGGCCTTTCTCTTCTTTTTTTGGCCTTCCCATTTTTTTGGCCTTCCCTTTTTTTGGGACAATGCTCTATTGAATGATGATCATCACACTTTTATTTACTTACAACTCAAGAATTAAAACTCGATACTAGAACAAAGTATGACTCTATATGAATGCCTCCGGCGGTGTACCGGGATATGCAATGAATCAAGAGTGACAAGTATGAAAGAATTATGAACGGTGGCTTTGCCACAAATACAATGTCAACTACATGATCATGCTAAGAAATATGACAATGATGAAGTGTGTCATAATAAACGGAACGGTGGAAAGTTGCATGGCAATATATCTCGGAATGGCTATGGAAATGCCATAATAGGTAGGTATGGTGGCTGTTTTGAGGAAGGTATATGGTGGGTGTATGATACCGGCGAAAGGTGCGCGGTATTAGAGAGGCTGGCAAAGGTGGAAGGGTGAGAGTGCGTATAATCCATGGACTCAACATTAGTCATAAAGAACTCATATACTTATTGCAAAAATCTACAAGTTATCAAAGCAAAGTATTACGTGCATGCTCCTAGGGGGATAGATTGGTAGGAAAAGACCATCGCTCGTCCCCGACCGCCACTCATAAGGAAGGCAATCAATAAATAAATTATGCTCCGACTTCATCACATAACGGTTCACCATACGTGCATGCTACGGGAATCACAAACTTCAACACAAGTATTTCTCAAATTCACAACTACTCAACTAGCATGACTCTAATATTACCATCCTCATATCTCAAAACAATCATCAAGTATCAAACTTCTCATAGTATTCAACACACTCATAAGAGAATTTTATTATTCTTGAATACCTAGCATATTAGGATTTTAGTAGATTACCATGCTATTAAGACTCTCAAAATAATCTAAGTGAAGCATAAGAGTTCATCTATTTCTTCAAAATAAAACTACCACCATGCTCTAAAAGATATAAGTGAAGCACTAGAGCAAATGACAAACTACTCTGAAAAATATAAGTGAGGATCAATGAGTAGTCGAATAATTATGCAACTATGTGAAGACTCTCTAACATTTAATAATTTCAGATCTTGGTATTTTATCCAAACAGCAAGAAAAACTAAAGAAAATGACATGACGCTCCATGCAAAACACATATCATGTGGCGAATAAAAATATAGCTCGAAGTAAAGTTACTGATGAACAAAGACGAAAGAGGGGATGCCTTCCGGGGCATCCCCAAGCTTAGGCTCTTGTCTATCCTTGAATATTACCTTGAGGTTCCTTGGGCATCCCCAAGCTTAGGCTCTTGCCACTCCTTATTCCATAGTCCATCGAATCCTTACCCAAAACTTGAAAACTTCACAACACAAAACTTAACAGAAAACTCGTAAGCTCCGTTAGTATAAGAAAGTAAATCACCACTTCAAGTTACTGTAATTAACTCATTCTTTGTTTATATTGGTGTTAAACCTACTGTATTCCAACTTCTCTATGGTTTATAAACTATTTTACTAGCCATAGATTCATCAAAATAAGCAAACAACACACGAAAAACAGAACCTGTCAAAAACAGAACAGTCTGTAGTAATCTGGATCAAACGTATACTTCTGGAACTCATAAAATTCTCAAATAAGTTTCTGGAACTGAGGAATTTATCTATTAATCATATTCAAAAATAATTAACTAAATATCACTCTCCAAATAAAAATGGCAGCAGTTCTCGTGAGCGCTAAAGTTTATGTTTTTTACAGCATGATCAACAAGACTTTCCCCAAGTCTTCCCAAAGGTTTTACTTGGCACAAACACTAATTAAAAGCATAAAAAACATCTAAACAGAGGCTAGATGAATTATTTATTAATAAACAGGAACAAAAAGTAAGGAGCTAAAATAAAATTGGGTTGCCTCCCAACAAGCGCTATCTTTTAATGCCCCTAGCTAGGCATGATGATTTCAATGATGCTCACATAAAAGATAAGAATTGAAATATAAAGAGAGCATCATGAAGAATATAACTAGTACATTTAAGTCTAACCCACTTACTATGCATAGGGATTTTGTGAGCAAACAACTTGTGGGAACAATAATTAACTAGCATAGGAGGGTAAAACAAGCATAACTTCAAAGCTTTAAGCACATAGAGAGGAAACTTGCACTACAAAAAAATACACTTCCGTGATGATACATGTTTGTCACAGTAGGTCACTTTTTTTGTCATGCATGTACATCCATGAAAAAATTATGACAGAATCAAGATAGTCATACCTGTGCTGTCGTAGAAGTGTTCCATGACATTACCAAAATTATCATCACGGAAGTGTCCACTTCCATGACGATAAATCGCGCGTCACAGAAGTGCTTTCGTCAAGGGTGACCGACACATGGCATCCACCGTAACGGAACGCCGTTAAGCTAGCGGGTCGGGTTTTGGATCCGATAACCCTTTAACAGCCCCGACCAATGGGAAATTTCCACGTGTAAAATTCTTATTGGCCGGATGAAACACATGTCAGCTCGTCAGTGGGTCAGTTAGGCGCCTATGATAGGTCAACAGGTGGCACGGCCCAACAGTGGCCCATTTAGCTTACAAAGTCGGCCCGTTTGACTTGGTCAAAAGTTAACGGGCTGGCCCATGAAAAGCCTGTTAACGGTCTCTTCGCAAATAGCCCATTTTATGGCCCGTTAACTCACGGCCCGTTAGGCCCTAAATGAAATCGGCCCAACAACGTCATGTGGGCCGTCGAATATAATACCAGCCCATTTCACTTTCGGCCCATGTATGGCCCACGACGTCTTTCGGCCCATATGAGGCCTTTGTATCTTTCGGCCCATTACAGGCCCACGGTGAGTCTAGCCCATAATGAGCAGTAATTTTCTTTATACCCGTTAACGGCCCGTGATTTACATGGGCCGTTTCCAGCCCGTGTTAGCTTTCGGCCTATTGACGGCCCATATGTTCTTGGGCTCCTTTTCGGCCCTCGATTACTTCTGGCCCGTTACTGGCCTGTTCCACTAATGGGCCAAATTCGGCCCATGGCAAGAGTCGACCCGTTACTAGCGTGTTACCCTAATGGGCCAAAATCAGCCCATGGCAAGAGTCGGCCCGTTTCTGGCCTGTTAACCCTTTGCCCCGTTTCCAGCCCGTCCTATATTCTGGCCCATTAACGACCCGTTATGCCTGTGACAGAATTAAGCCTTTGCTGTCCTACGACCTGTTAACGGCATGTTACCGTGCTGGGCCGATACCAATTACGCCTGATTATGGCCCATGTAGACACATTTATCCGACGGCCCGAGGCCCACCGATTACAGGCCCATTTATCGACGGCCCGTAGGTGACCCATGGATCCTACGACCCGTATATGGCCCATGGTAGTTGCGGCCACTAGCAAACTAGGGAAAAAGAAGACTAGGAAATAAATAAGGCTAAAACTAACGCTAGGCTATTAAGGCGATTGCACAGATTACATCCACTCGGCATCAAAGATCGCCACCAGTGCAAATATAGGGAACACCCTACACTATACAAAAATGGCTTGATGTTTTCTTCAGGCGGTGGCTGCACGTTAAGAATACATTTTGTATCGCACCAAACAAATTACAACTATATAACAAAAGGAAGGTTGGCATAAAACTTAACAGTCTAGCAGATAAATGCACCACTAGAAGTTCAGAAGCTCAGTTCATTTGACCTGACTGTTACGTTTTCATGCTGTATTGTCCGATGGAGCACCATAACCCTCGCCTTCATTTCCCCTAGGCTCCTGAACAACATAGCAAATGTCTGATAGTCTGGTTTCAAAACCATGCATATCTTGACGACATTGAGCAATGTTTCTCCTTGTTTCACAAAGGGTCTCTGTTAGGGAATGGACTTTTGTCTGGAGCGCAGATACAACATTGCTTTGAGCTTGCATATCTTGATCATGAGGCAGTTTGGACGATATTGTCTTAACAACCAACCTAGTATTACGCAGGAACGTGCTTTTGGCACTGTTAGTGGACAGGTACTGATCCACTGTAGCAAGAGCTGACATTGCGGTTATAGTTGCCTCGCCACCTTCAGAAGGTGGAGGTTCCACCATTTTTTCCATAGCTCGCTGAAAAGTTGAGGTTTTACATTAGTAGTACCAGAACAGAAGATATTAAGGAGGCAGCGAAACCAAACAAAATAGCTTTGGTCTATATACAGAACTTATTCTAGTGAACCCATGTAAAATATTAGTTGTATTTTATTGCAAAGTACATAATAAAACCAGGTTCCAAACATATGACCATGTACCATCGCTAATGTATTGTCTATTTCTTCACATTGTATTGAGGGCTAAGGATGAAGAGACGAAGTTTATAATACGGTAAGCATAGTATGACGTCATTCATATCACAAAACAACTGAGAACAGACAAACAGGCAATTGTACCATTGTGTGGGCAAGTCCAGCATAGAACTAGATTACGGGTCAAGATGAAAGGAACATCACTCCTCTCTTTTAAACCTTGTAAGGTGCAATGATACGCTAAGACAATTGTGTATAAAATTGAAAAGAGTAATAGACATTGGCTGCAAACCATGCAGTTCAAGGCACAAGTCAGAGTAAGTAGTAGTTAAAAGGCATGAGGATTAAGGACTTACAACAGCAGCTTTGACTGGTGTAGTCATGCCCTTCTTCTTGCTGGTGTGACAGTCCTTGAAGATTTCCACAGCAGTTGGTTCAGGTACTTTTTGGTCCTTGCAGGCTTTCCTCTGCATTTCGAACAAGTCAATATAGATCTGATAATATGGTACAGCGAAAAGAGAGAAACAGCAGCTAATTACAAGAGCCTCGCAGTGTGCAATATAGCTACGAGATCCTGTCATCTGTTGGAATTTCACTTTCATACGGTTGGCCTTGTTCTTTGAACAGTTCACCTACAAGAAGATAGATTTGTATGGCACATGCATAAATAGGACTTCAACATGTGATCTGATGACATATATATATATATATATATATATATATATATATATATATATAATGTACCTGATACTTCAGATCGGACCAGTGTTCAATGAGGCCTCTCCAGTCTTCATCAGATATATTTTCCACTAGAGATGTTTGGGCAAGTTCACTGTTAGCCTTGCCTTCAAAGTGAGTTTTCCTCAAGTTATATCGATACTGTCGCAGAGTAGACTTGAAAACATGGGTGCAAGCTTGCCTGGTTGCATCATCTTGGCTATCCAACTTGAACCTCATCTGTTGAAAATTATGAGAGTCTCATTATCAGCAACCTAGAAAGTATTGGACAGAGCAAGACGATATTACTAGTTTCCATACATAACCATACTTACAGATAAATGGTCGAGGAAGGTGTTGAACTGGGTTTCGTCTTTGTCATTCCTGTACTGAATCCATGTTGGGAGGATATGTACATGACACCTAACAGAAACGCTGCCTCTGATACTAACTTGGCTGACCCTGTAGCATCACGTGGCCTTTTTAAACCTGCCTCAAAACGGATCTCCATTCTTCCTCCTCTAGATTTAGTTAATCTATCGAGCATTATCCCTAATGTTTGTTTCCTCTTGCGCCTAGGTGCTAGTCCAACAACAAACATAGGAAGTGTTAGTGTACATCAAACTGTGAGACTACATATAAAGAAGCATGCAACTGTAACTTGACTCCAGCAACTACCTTCTTGCTGTTGAAGCTCACAAGGTTCATCTGATATTGCCAACTCGTCTTGTGTCAAGAGTGCTTGGGAAGTAGTGTCAGGTGGCAAGGGAGCTTGGGAACGTGCTGCTAGCTCAGTTGACGCACGAGTATGTCGTGCAGCTGGTAGTACTGTGGTAGGTGTTGCAAGAACTAGGGTTGTCTCTGCTTGTTTGGTGATAGCTATTTGTTTCTGTTTGTCTTTTTTTGCAACTCGTGTAGCATGGGATGCCGTGTTTGTAGAATTTTCTGCTAGACTTTGACCTTCTATTGCACCATCAGTACCAGCAGAATCTGCAGGATTCATCCACTTCTCATTCCCTGCCATTCTGTGTTTCTTCCTCTTTCTCGGTGCCATGTTAAGTCAAGCCGACAAGAAAAACGAATAACAATTTAGTTCTTCATAACAAATTGATGCGTGATGCAGACGAACTGAACTTTGATGTTAGACAACCACATGATAGGAGGATGTAATATGTATGAAAAACAGGATGGAAGAGATAACCAGAACTATGATGTGTAAACTAAGAAGAAGACATTTCACCAAATTAGAAGCAATGTAATGGAAGGTAGACACCATATGAAAGATGCTACAAATATCGCTCTGCCAAGTTAACAGTGTCTCATCATAAATGGCGTTTAAACAAATGTGAAGCAGTACAAGAAATAAATCATATGCAAGATGCAAACAACATCACACTACCATGTTAGAGGTCTCTCATCATTAGTGCCATTGCATATTCACATCATTGCATATTCACAGCTTATGATGTGTAAACTAAGGAGAAGGCATTTCAACAAATTAGAAGCAATGAAAGCTAGACACCATATGAAAGATGCAACGAATATCACTCTACCGAGTTAAAACTGTCTCATCATAAGTGCCATTTCAACAAATTAGTAGTACAAGCTAGAAAAGAACGTGTCTTATGATAAGTGATTGTTGCAGGTTACACAACAGTAGTAATATGATGTAAGAACATGGTGTGATAGACAGATATTGTATGTTCTAGACACAGGAACACGTGTCTTACTCAAGTATAATGTGTAAAGTAAGCAGATGGAATTCAACAAAATTAGAAGCAATACAAGCTAGACATCACACATAACATGCAACCACATATAACAGTGCCAAGTTAGAGGGAGCACCAGTGATGCTGCACTAGGGGAGACGTGCTCATCATAAACATAGCTTTGTTGAGTGTCTATGCATGTGTTGTCTTGGAAATCATCTTGGGGGTGTGGAGGAGTAGAAACTGTAGAGGCCCTCCGTTCGGAAGGAGCACCTTTATCCGCTGCCTTGCTAACTTCCTTCCGCTTTATTGATTTTGAATTGTCAAGTAAAACCGACAAGAAAAAGCAATAAAATTGTCTCTTCAGAATTCATTCATGCATGATACTGACAATCACTACTTTGATGTAAGGCAAACACATGATACCAGGATGGAATATGTACGAAAAACAGGACGACATGGCATGTTCACAACTGTTTGTGTAAACTAAGCAGAAACCATTCCAGCAAATAAGAAGCAATGCAAGCTAGACACCACATGAAAGATGCAGCCAATATGACTCTGCCAAGTTAAAAGCATCCCATCATAAATGGAATTTCAACAAATTAGAAGCAGCGCATGCTATAAATCATATGAAAGATGCAACTAATATCGCACTGCATATACTAAAGGTGTCTCGTCATGTTGATTGATGCGGGATACAAAAAACAATAGTTTTATGTAAGGACATGCTTACTAGACAGATGTACTATGTACTAAATACAGGAAGGCATGTCACATTAACAGGTATAATGTATAAGCTAAGCAGACTAGCACATGCAGTTTAACCAGATTGGAAGAATTACAATCTAGACACCATATGCAACATGCAACCACATATCACGCTGCCAAGTTAGAGCAAGCACCTGCGATGCTAGTGTAGGGGACATGCTGTAATCAACTACAGAGCTACGTTCACTATCTTCATGTAGCATTTCTGTTTCTTGAGAATCATGTCGGGAGTAGTCCCCTTGCCCGCCTGCCTCATCATAAGTGATTGATGAGGGATACACAAGAACATTAGTTTGATGTAAGAACATGGTTAATACACAGATGTACTAGTATGTACCAAAAACAGAAAGGCATGTCATATTCAAAGGTATAATGTGTAAGCTAAGCAGATGCAATTTAACCAAATTGGAAGCAATACAAGCTAGACATCCGGCTGGAGTGGTGAGCATGATCATCTAGGACCTGAGAGCCTGGTGGGAGGCGGGCTGCTTCGCCACCATCGCAGCTTTTTAGTTGGCTTCTAGGTGATGCCTATCTTTGCTGGGCTTGTCACTGGCTCGGCCAGTGCCCTGACTAGCTATTTGTCTTCTGGTGCTCACGGGATGGTGGTTCATGTAAAAAAATTATCTTTCCTTATCTTATCGACTTTGGCCTTTCGAATACAAGCTAGACACCATATGGAACATGCAACCACATATGACACCGCGAAGTTAAAGCAAGCACCTGGGATGGTGGTTCATTGCGAGCGAGGTCATCAACTCCAGAGCTACGTTCGCCGTCTCCATCTGCTGACACTTCACCCATTAAAGCGTTGAAACGTGTCTTGCCTAGCCGCACAACAAGCTGGAGCGACTTATATCTTTTCTTTTTGGCTTCTCTCATGGCAGCAGAGTCTGAAATACCCTTGCATAAAAACACAACAGTGAGAGTAAGGGTGAAGTGTGTGCAGAACTAGTGCACTGTAAAAGTAGCAGATAGCAGGTGGCTGAAAAATAAATGACAGGAGACATATGATAGCTCTACAACATTGCATGGCAAACAAAATTAGATTCTACTCCGTATGATTTTGTAATATATGAGCACAGGAAATGCAGGTACTCCTCCAGCACACCACCACATGTGGTCATATCTAAGATAGCAGTCGACTAAAAATAAATAGGTCAGTCGATTTTTTTTAATGAACTGTCTGATCTATAAGGAACGGGCAGATGGCCTTCGTCTACCTCCCGCCAGTCACTGTTGACGATCTTTCTCGAACCGCGAGCGACCACCAGCCTAGACCCCTGCCTCTGCCGCCCCGCCCTCCCATCGACCTCACACCACCGCCATGCTTGGCAGCGCCCCCAGGCCATCCCTTTAATCCCGGCCGACCTCCAGATCGGGCGCCAGTAGCTCTAGGCCGCACACGCCCCTATGATAAACACCAAGGCGCTGCTTCCTGGCGTAATAGGCGTACTAGCGCCTGTTACGCCGGGGAATGCTTCTGTTAATTGGGAATCAAGTGGCCAGAAATTGAAATTCGGGGGGGGGGGGGGCGACGGACCTCTAGCTAAGGTGAAATAGTATATGAGGAGAAACCTTGTGCATCGCGAGTTACAAGGAACATCTAGTATCAAGAAGAAGCGGTCAACTAGTGTCTTCTGTGGGATGAATACCGTGCAAGCAGAGACATAAGATTTGCATGAATAAGGGAAGAGGAGTACCTTTTTCGGTTGCCGGTGTGGTCACCCCCACATGTCGCGCCGATCTTCTTGTTTTTACCAGGGAAACCGATGTTCTGGAGGGTGCATGCTTGGACGAACCCATAGCCAAATTGTTGGCTGTGTTGCCGTGGTCGTATGTCGGCAGAGGGGAAGTAGATCCGAGGCGGCGAAGGACGGCGTAGCAGGAACAGCTCCGGTGCGGTGGAGGGTGGCGAAGTTGGAGCGGCAGCGGTGAGGCACAGGACGGCATGGTTGAACTGGCTCGGGTACGGACGGCTCGGCCTCGGCTTCAACTACTAGCCGTGGAGGGCGTTGCGGCTGAGGTTGCGGTGGACGACGACGTTGGGGTATTAGCTCCGGCGTGATGGAGGAGGGCGGCGGTTGATGGGTGGGATGGGGTGGCGGACAGAGGACGCCGGGGTTTCGCGGCTGGTGGAGAGGTAGTTTTGGCGCCCACGGAGTACGAAAGGGGAATCGGACGGGTGGGGGGGGGGAAGCATGTTTCGGTTTGGGACGCGCTTGTTTTTGGCTTTTTAGAACAGAAGATGAGACGCGCTTGTTTGAAATTTGGGGAAAGTACAAACTTTGCCCCCCTCTTAAATTTGGGACCTACTGCGGGTCGGGGGTAGGATGGTAATCCCAGGTGTCCCAAATAGTGGGCGGGAGCGATTTCGGCCGCGCGCATGTGTGCTTAGGCGCCATTGTGTATGAATGTTTTTCGGATGCGGTTGTGTGGCGTCTAGATGAAGCTACTAACCTACCCCGGTTTAGACCTTTGGACGTCGGGCCGGTAGGTTTCACGGGTCGGAGTTATTAGAAAAGTAATTTCCTTGTACTACCAAACATTGGTCTCACGCGGTTTCGGGTGAGTAGAGGCTCTTTTGGCACTTCGTTCGAAATTTTGAAACACAAGCATTCACGTTTAGAGTACTCTTGAACTATGAGGATTGACCTAAATATACAACGTTATATTTGACCTTGTATGTTTGAAAACCTCATTAAATTATCCGCTTCTTTTTGAAATTTTGACACTTGAAAATCCTATAACTACGATTATTTTGGAATGGAGGAGCTAAATTTGAATCTATTTTGTACACGACTACATATGCTATTATGTACAAAATCAGAGCAAAGATTGGTGCCCCCATAATTTGGGTATGGTTTACAAATGCCATGATATCAAATTCAAATAATTGAATGGACTTCATGTTGAATTCGATTTTTTTAAACCACCTTAAGTTGAATTCAAATGTATGCTAGTTCATAGGTAGTAGCTATTTATAATGTCCATTGTTTAACTTTCGTATGTATAATGTGCTTTACACACACAACGTGAACTATACTCACGTTTATATTGATTGCTAAAGCGATGCATTGTCTGGAGTTCAAAATACTAACTATGTGGATCAATTGTGTCGAATAATAACATAGACATGCTCAAATTTGATAGAATCTAGATGTCTGATGGATCAATGACCGCTCCTTACGCGAATTGCAAATATCATGATCCCATCCTAATATTTGGATACAATTTATATCTTTAATCAATGTGTAGAGCAGTCTTTTACGTGTAGTTTCACTCTCCATCGGTGGTCTCTCACACATGCTCACACACTCTCTCCCGAGGTGTCTTTCTCGCACACATGCTCTAGATATAACCCTCCCTCTCTCCCGTAACCATTTACAACTGTTTTCACTAACCTTTATCACAAGCACTCTTCCTCTCGCAAACATACACACGCACAATCCTCATCGACCCTTTCTATATACATGGGCCTGCCTACGTGTCTCATGTACGCACATTATCTTTACGCTTGTCTCTCACGCATTGTCTCACACCTCTCTTCCTAATCGACGAGTATGATTCTAGCAGAGCATTCTATAGGATGCTCCTTAAAGTTAGGTTGGATGAATAGTAATATCAGAGATAAAGGGGTTACCTTAGTGAGAGAACCTAGGGTTACAAATCCTAGACGGCTTTGTCAGTGGACACAGAGTCCTTCGCAATTCGGCTATCTTTGTCTTGTACGACTAGTCATCCATGGGTCTTCTTAAATGCATCACGGGCCAACCAATGTGGCGCAGGACGGAACAGAACGAAGGGCCTCACCTCGACCCACCGGACCTCACGCGGTGACACACCCTCTGCCCCCACATCTCATTATCTTCTCACACCCACAAATACCAACACAAACACCACACACATAGAAAATTTCTCCTGGTGCCTCTATTCCCTCCCCCCTTGCATATACACACTCAACGGAATGGAATCTCTTGTCGTAACGTCATATTTGTCTCTCTCTCTCTAGACCACTCTCATTTCTCGTGCTATCTCTC